>NC_000075.6:100274563-100574563 GCF_000001635.26 Mus musculus
AATGTGGCTTTAATGGGTGTAAAATATTCCTGTGTAAAGACAGTGTCTTTAATATTTTGCTGAAATAGTTTCTCATTCTTAAGCATTGGAGAATGCTTTCCTATTTTAAAAACTAATACCACACTATCATGAATGCTCCTATCACTAAGTCCTTGAGTGCTTCTCTTTAGTTTTTAAGAACAAACTCCCAAAATAAGTCTATCGGGCTTTGTAGGATTTTCTCTAAGATTCAGAGAGGAAAGCTGTCCTTCAGAGGAACTCCAAGACATAGCCTGTCAAGGTGTGTCCCTTGGTTTAAACCTGAGAATCTGAATCTGTAAAATGTAGACATTTTCATGTGATGGACTTGCCAACCATTTCACTTTCAACCACAGGCAATGGAATTGGGAGCTTTCTTCTCTTTGAGTTGCCTGGCTCAGACCACCCCTGAGCACAGTGAGGCAGTGTATGGCTAGCTCTTTCTTATGCATTCTCTCCCCAGCCCCATTCTTGGATGTGTCATTACCAAAGACCCCAACCCAAGGCCCAAGGATAGGACTGCATAGGTGAGGCATCAGCTTCTGAAGTCTTCCTTTCCCTGCACCTAAATGCTGTATCAAATACTAATTCCATGATTGCTTACATCTTAAAAGATGATCCTAACTATAGAAATCATATACATAAAAATTGGATCAAAAGTGGGGAGAGAGATTTACATTAAGCCAATGGGAGGTAAAGTTACTAAAGTCAAATGGGGCCTGAGAATATTTCACATCTGAGCCAGTGACTTGGTTCTCAGGATGGTGGCACGGGAGGATGGCTGGAATGTACAAGAGGCCTGGAGGATAGCAGGATTCGTCGCCTGTAGATGAGCAGTCAGGCGTCAACCTACAGGCAACAGGAACAGCACCCCATAACCTAAAGCAAACGGTTACAATACGAAAGCCAATGCTGGAAGATTATTCCAGTGTCTGTGGCCTCATAAATTCTGGGGGAGACAGATCAGGGGTAGAAAACCAGATAGTAAACTGTGGTGACTCTAATACCTAGCTAGTACTTACTGTATGATAGACATTGTGTTACGTCTTACATGTGTGAACTTATTTAACTCAGACTCATGTCTATGTTATAGATACTATTACTCCATTTAATAGATGAAAATCTACAAAACAGAGAGATTAGATCACCTACTTAGCATCATACCTGGAAGACAGAAGGTCAAAGACTCAGCCTCAGGTACCTAACCCTATACAGTTAACCTGTGGTGGAGCAGGTGCCTGAGAAAGTGACTGTACCATGTGCAAGAGTCACTGTACTGGGAGGAGCAGCCCTAGGTCCTATGGGGGTTCAATGCCACAGTGTAGAGGAATGCCAGGGCAGGAAGACGGGAGCAAGTAGGTAGGGTGGATAGAGAAGCACCCTCATTGAGGCTGTGAGAGGGGGGATGGGATGGAGGTTTCCAAAGGGGAGACCTGGAAAGGGAAAAACATTTGAAATGTAAATAAAGAAGATATTCAATAAGAAAGTATTTTTTAAAAAAAAGATGCACTCACCGTGCATACACTTTGTGTTCTAGGGAGTGTGGAGGACAGAAGAGAATGAGCACTGCTTCCACAGAGCACCAGACCAGGAACTGGGAGTTATAAGGTGTGTGGCCCTCTAGACATCCCCCAGTCCACATTCTGGCAGCACAGCTGAGTACCCATGTTGCTGTTTTAGGTAGAGGCCTATCCAGGATGTCATCCATGCTACTATAACAAAAGTCCCATGAAGGTGACTTAATCAACAGAAGTGAGTTTCTCAAAGTTCTGGAGATTGGCAAGTCTAAGGTCAAGGTGCTTAGACCCTCAGATTCAGGGTTGAGGAAAGGCCACCTTATTGGCCATAGACTCTTCTCATCCTCTCTTCACATTGAAAACATGGTTGAAGGGTCTTTGGCTCTCTTGCACTAACCAGGTTAGACTGAGCCCTGGATCTAACTACCCCATGCTCAACTTCACCATCACATAGGGAATTTGGAGAATGCATAGCATTCTCTCTACAGCACACCTCCGATGGACTCAGCTCTGTTGGTGCTGAGAGGATAACTGTCTTCTTTTTGTTGGATGCTTGTCACATGCCAGCCACCGAACTAGAAGTCTGCCACATATTAGCCCACCTACTTTATTACTTTTATTTCTTTATAGGCAGGACAAAACTGAGGCTACAGGAAGTTAAATGACTTCCGCACAGACACAATGGTGACAGCAGCAAGATTTGTACTCAGAAATGCCCGACTCCGAAGTCCTGCATCTCCATCAGCTCCCAGCTGACATAACATCATAGGTTCTAGTCTTCAAGCTCTTCTTCTTCTTGGTCCTGAGCAGAGTCCATCTGCCATCAAAGAAAAATAGCCAAGTCTTTTTCTTCTTCTTCTTCTTCTTCTTCTTCTTCTTCTTCTTCTTCTTCTTCTTCTTCTTCTTCTTCTTCTTCTTCTTCTTCGACTTGATAGCAACATTCTTACCTTTTTCCATAATTCCATTAAAAAGAAAACATAGTCAATCTGTCAGTCCCTGGAATCTGAAGGGTGGTGGATAAATAGTTTTCCTCAACCCCCATGACTACCTCTGGGTTTGTTTGGGGGTTGTTTGTTTGTTTGTTTGTTTGTTTTTCATATTCTCTCAGGGAGCACTCAGGGATAAGCAAGGATGTGGAATCAGACACCCAGATTCAAGATGTGTCTCCTCAGCCCTCGGTATACAATTATGAGCAGACCTCAATTTCCTCTTTGGACTGTTTGGGGAAGGAGGGAAATGATACAAGTGGCCTGCTTTATGAACCGAATAGCCTCATGTATCTCTTCCATAGCACACACCCGTTTGTTCCCTCTGGCTGGTCAGAACGGAGTCCAGAATAACCGTCCCCTGTGTTGCTTCCCCTACATTCGGGGAGATGAAACTGCCGACAGGGAAGAGGAGCATCCATCAGAGGTCTGCAGTGAGAAAAGCCTCCTGCCTGCCGTGTCAGGGCTGGAATGGAGCCAGGCGAGATGGCTGGCCGTCGTCTAGGGCAGGATGCTTTACAGAGCGCGTGGATATCTGTTGTCTGGCTGGTTCCACAACTGTTCTATAGGGCAGCCAGTGTGGAGAGCTTTCTCCTTGCCGCAGGTCAAGAGAGAAAACCTAAATTTCAGAGGATGAGTAAGTTGACCAAAACCTCATATTTATCAGTTGAGAGGTGGGCTCAAGCCCGGGTCTCGTGCTTGCTGGACGCCTGCTCCTGGCCTTTGTGACTGAGGCATTATCATCTCCTGCCTAACATTGTGCAGTCAGCTGTGTAACCCACGGGTAAGCTGAATAAACTGTGCATAAATACATAGCTTTGTATAAATTATTAATAAATGCGTAATTATACATGAATTACATAAACTACACATTAGACAGAAGGAAGGTGCTTGCTTTACTATTTTAATTCCAAAAGGAGAACATCTCAGACATTTTGGAAGGCCTCTGGAAGCCTGTCAGCCCTATACAGTGTTGTGAACTCCCAGAAATTACAACTACCTACCTTCAACCCCCTGCAGCACACCAGCTTAAACTTCTTTACTAGGGGTCATCTGTCTCACCGGGATCCCCTCCCTGACAGAGACCAGGAAACCAGGGTTCCTCCTTGGATTGACAGGTGTCTAGGGATTCGTAATACAAAATGCTCACAACCTCTGTCCTTAGCCTTAGCCCAACTGCCACCTCTATGCCACCTTTGCTCACATTCCCAGGCTAGCCACAGTGTCCTTTCCTGTGTCCCTCCACAGTGCCAGTAATAAACTAAACCACTCTGTAATGTAACACATGTCATGTCAGTTCCTTTTATATCACCCGTGGACAGTGAGCATCTGAAGCCAGAGACTGTCTGACTCTCCCTCAGCTTAGGGTCAATAAATGCTTCCCAGAATGAATGAGATAATATACAAGCTAATGGAAGATTATTTACATCCTTCTCAGATATTTAAATCTCCCGAGTCAGGGAGATAGAGGGAGACAATTAAGGTCAGAATAAATAATGCTTAAGAATGTTTACCAAAAAGTACAGTACTTTGCTAAGGAACCAGCCCCTAGGGGCTTTCAAATTGATGGCCCATGGCACTGAACCTGGTCAGTATCCTGAGGTGTGTTAATTTCCCTGATCATATTCATGATCCTGTGAGGCTGTTCAAGGGTGATAGTCTTCCTTCCACTCCTTACCAGGTCCCTGATATTCAAGCTGTTGTAAGCACTGTTTTCTATTGAGAATGTTCAATTTATCCATTTCTTTCGGCAAATGCAATTTTAAAAAATCTGCATGGGGTTTTCTCAATGTAGAAAACAGCACTGAGCACTCCGTGTTCTTCAAGGAAAAGTCCCCTCAAACCTGGACTTGGAGGCGTGAATGGGAGCTGGAGCCATGATCCTCGGTGGGAAGTTTGATTCATCTCACCAGGGAACAGTTGGGGGCAATTCCAGCCTGCGTTTCCACTTCTTCCCTTAATGAAGTGGCAGCTATTTGGATGATAAGACATGACGGCAAATTGGGAACATTTTACTGATGCAAAACGCCATTTCATATAGAAATGTATGTCTTATTTTGGATTGTGTCCTGCAATGTTACCCTACTATAAAAAGGATACCTACAAGAAATTTAGAATAACCTGTGGAAAGGTTTATTAAATAAGGTTAACCTTAAAAACACCATGTAAAATTTTATATTTACACACACATACACAGATGCACACACAAACACACACACACAATGTGTCCTCATTTCTGTTTGTTTTTTTTTAATGTACACAGGAAAGAGAAAAAACATTTTTCTGCTTTAATCTTTAAAACAACCCCACAGTGTAATTATGAAGAATTCTATTAAATGGCTCTCCCAAAGCCACACAGCCGCCTCAGTTGCCCAAGGTTGCAATGCATGTAAAAGAGTTTGATGGCACTTGTATTTTTTTCATGCAGAAGGCAACATGAGAGGGAAAGGTGGGAAGAAGTGAAGCTCTGCTCCCAGGTGCACAGCAAAACTAAGATCCCACAGTGCCATGGAGTCTGGGGCAGCCATGGGATTTGCTTCCTCTGGTGAAGTGTGAACTGCAGCCTACCATTTCTAGGTGAAAACCTGGAGTCCCCCTTCTCTATTAGAGGGTTGACAGTCTACCAGAAAAGGGCTGCCCCTACCATCGGAGTCCAGGAAAAGAGACAACGTGAACTAGGCTTGATAGGCAGCCCAGCCAAGAAATGGCACCGGGATGTTGCTTGCATGTGTGTGCAGGTGTACTCCCCTGTGCACGTGCGTGTGTAAGTCAGAAGTAAATGCCAAGCAACTTCCTGTCTTGTGCTCCGCCTCGTTGATTGACATGGAGTCTCTCACTGAACCTGGAACTCACTATTTTGGCTAGACTGGTTGCCCAGCAAGCCCATGTCTCCACGTCCCCGACACGACACTATGATTACTCGTATATGTCACCAATGTGGGACTGTTACACGGATGCTGGAGTTCTGAACTCAGGCACTCATGCTTACACAGCAAGTACTTTATCTCCTGAGCCATCTCACCAGTCCCAAGAAATGGCACTAAGTTTGTCAGGTCACTGGGAGTTATGATTGCCACTACAGCACATTTCAGTGAAATCCTAACTATTCCAGGAGATTTCAGGGCATTGAACATAAACACTAATTAGCATGAACACTGTAGTGGATTGAAGAAGAATGCCCTCCACCCAAAAGGCTCATATATTTGAATGCATAGGGAGTAGCACTGTTTGTTGGAGTAGCACTGTTTGTGGTCTTGTTGGAGGAAGTGTGTCGTTGGAGATGAGCTTTGAGCTTTGAGGTTTCAAAAGTCCAAGCTAGGACCAGTGACTCCATCTTTTTCCACTGCCTGTAGATCTCGAGATAGAACTGCAGCAGCATCACCATGCTGACGTGATGAAAATGAATTAAGCCTCTAAGACTGTAAGGAAGCCCAATTAAATGCTTTCCTTTCTGAGTCGCCATGGTCATGGTCTCCACAGCAATGGGATACTAAGGCAAACACTCAAATGACTTTCCATATTTTAAATGGAATTTAACATAATGCTACAGATGGGATGGGTGTGTTAACTTTGTATTACTATATGTAATGCCTGATATAGTCGACTTGAAAACAGCAAAGGTTTATTTTGCCTCGTGGCCTTACAGATTTGGAGGGCGTGGTCAGTTGACTCCAATCCTGTCAATGGTGGGAAATCACAACAGAAGCACATGGCACAGCAAAAGGCTCACCACACGGATGGTACTCAAAAGAAGAGACTGCTGTTCCACTCCCTGCAAGGGTTCACTCCCAAGAATTTTAAGACTTCCTACTAAGCTCCACCCACTTGAAGGTTTCTCTGTCTCCTAATAGTATCATAATCTGTGAACACACATGGTGGACCACTGGGGACACTCCAGAAGCCAACAGTGGCATTGGGTTTTAGAATCAGCCTGAGTTTTGACACTAGCTATTAATATGGCTAAACTCATCTCCTTGTTTTAAAACCAGGATTATGAATTATAATGTCCTAGGAAGAGTTATATTGAATTAGATAGTTCATATATACTGCATACCACTCAGGAAGAGAGACTATCTTGAGAACTTTTCTGCAAGATTAGTTTTCATTCAGCTGTTTCAATCTTAATTAACAAAGATACAGTTCTACTTTTTATCTTAAATTGGTTCTTTTTACCTATGAATAAACATAATACAATAACTAGTTTTCCCTCTATTGATTGGCAATAAGCAGCATTAGTATATTCATGCATTTCTCTGGGGAAAACTATTGGTAATCTGTGGGACAGTGGCCCATGTCAGAAAACCTGGTAAAGTAGAGCAGGACTGAGGCTCAGCACTTTGGTACCCACCTGAGACTACAGGAGGCTCCTCCCTGCTCCCTGTCAGACTCCTGGCCTGGAACACATGCCCACACTCCCCACATCGGTCATGTAGACCAAAACAGAATTTTCCATGCTAATGATGTAACTGGAGCATAGAGGGTTTAGCCAATAAGCTTCTCTTCCCAGACATTGGTCCCAGCAAAAGGTATTCATTTAATCTCTGGTCCACCCTGAGAAGTGGGTACACATCCATTTTCCTCGATGAACAACCGATAAACAGTTTGGAGCTAAGGACTGTATCTTCCATCCAAACATCTGTGGGAAGCATGGAGAAGGCCTTTGCCTACAGAACCATAGCCTAACTCTCCTACAGAAGGTCTCTCTGTGCTCCCAGACAACCATTAGCGCCCTCAGTCCGTGGGCCCTGGACTCTGCTCCCAGCTCCTCAAGACTCAGTGACACCTGGATATCCAGGAGTTTGGACGCACCCAGTCCAGCCTCATCACAGGCCTGTGGACCCCTGATCCTCCATTCTGACTCCCCTGTGCAGCATCTGGCAACTGGGTACCCTGGAGTCAGGGAACCCCAACTTCAGCTTACCACATCCTAGGTTGAGTTTCCCCACTCCCTGAGTGGTGTCTTAGTGCTTCTGCAGTGCAGGAGATTCAAGCACTTGCCTGTGTTTTGCCTTCCCAGCAGCATGCCTACCCACACCTCAGCAGGGAAGGAGGCAGACCCACAGTAATCATGATTTAAAATTTAAACATCAGTAGAAATCTATATTGTTAAGAGAAAACCAACATAAGGAAGACAGTGTTATTAAAAATGCATTAATAAATATAATAGTCGAGATTCAATTGTGCATAGCACCTAAAGGAAATAAATATGTGTACACAGGTGTATGCAGAGGCATAGCCCCGTGCGTGGCTGAAAGTCAGAGGAGGACTCAGTTCTTCCTCTCATCCCTATCCACTATTTCCCTTCACACAGGATCTGTCCTGAGCCTGAAGCTCTGCTGGTGGCCAGCAAACTCCAGTTATTCTCTTTTCTCTGCCCACTTCACAACACTGGGTTTACAAACACATATAGTCCGGCTTTGCATTTTCCATGTAAGCTGAGGGTTTAAATTCAGGTCCTCACACTTGAAGTGCTCCTACCCACTGAGCTATCTCCCCAATCTCACTCTAAGTAAATGACACACCCACCAGATCCAGTGGCAGCTGACGGTGGCTTGTGAGTCTGCAGTAAGTACCATGCTTAGTCAGAACTGTAGAATAGCATGTAACTCCTAACTCCTGCCTTCGTCCTCTCTGTTCTGTACTTTACTTCGCCCACAAAAGGGACCATTTGGAAGTACGTCCAGCTGTGGCTGGTTGCACATAATAAAACACACCTGAGTAAAAGCTGGAATGCAAAGCTGTATTTCTGTTGGATCAATTTTTTTTTCACCTTCTCCACAGAGCTTTCCCAGGACAGTGCAGTCGATAATCCCTTAGTCTGTTAGATCCCAAAATATTCCTCCCATGAGTCGCTAAATCTTAAGAGCAGAAACATATCTCAAAATCTCACTTCCATACAAGCCCTTGCCTCCAGAAGTCGGCTTTACTCCTACAGAAAAATTGAGCCTGTAATGGGAGGTTCTTCTGGCCTGCTTAATGAAGCCAACCTTCACTTACTCAAGATTGATAAAGCACAGTCCCCTGATACATCTGCTGAAATTGATCTTCCCATTAGGGAGGTCACTAACCACCCTTGCAGCCCCTACATTTGCCCTAGACATTCAACTCCTTTACTGTCTCAGCCCCAGACAAGTCTTAGGCTCCCCACTTGACTCCTCAACACCTCAAAAGGAGCTTTTTACCCACTTCCTCCCAATGGGAGTCTGGTCAGAAAGACTGAAGACAATTCCACACTCATACTTCTGTGGCCACTCCCGATGACTTTTCAAATAAGCAAGATCAAGGAACCAATATGCCTTGGCCCACTCCAGGGGACATACCATAGAAAGGGTACATATCTTCCCTTTACTCCTCCCTCTGCTCCAGTCTGGCTGATTTGGAAGAGACCAAGATCAGACTCCCCAGCCCAGCCCACAATACACACATGAGACCCCAGGGGCAAGTGCAAGTTTAAGTGGAAAGGAGCAGGGTGGGGGTGGAGGCCTGTCTGCCCTGCTTCGTTCATGAAGACTGGATCAACACCCAGGCATATTTAACAGCAGCCAACAACAGTTCATATCTCTCAAATATCTTGACAGACAGACAGACACATACAGAGAGAGAGAGAGAGAGAGAGAGAGAGAGAGAGAGAGAGAGAAAGAGAGAGAGAGAAATAGGGAGGGAGGGAGAGAAGGAAGGGGGAGGGAGGGAGGGAGGGAGGGGGGGGAGGGAGGGAGGGAGGGAGGGAGACACAGAGACAGCGATGAATTTCCAACCCATCCTTCATTCATTCAGGCAAATGTTTTTCACTGAACATCCACCAGCTTCTGAAGCTATATGCCTTGTTTTCTTCCACTCTCTCACTCTCCAGACTATGTCTTCCCCTTAGGGACTTGTGAACAGAGAGAAGGAATATTGTCTTTGAAGGCAAGAAGGCTGAGCAGTGCATGTTTCCATCTGAAGGGTCTTTCCATACCCTGAGTTTTATTTGGTTGGTTGGTTTTTGTTTTATTATTATTATTATTATTATTGTCAGAATGGAGAACCCACAGAGTCCAAACCAATTGCATTTTTTTTTTTGGAGTCCCATACTAACTTTTAACCTCTCCTGAACCAGGGATTTTTCTTTTCTTTTCTTTTTTAAGATTTATTTATTCTGTTTATATAAATACACTGTAGCTGTCGTCACACACACCAAAAGAGGACATCAAATCCTGTTACAGATGGCTGTGAGCTACCTTGTGGTTCTGAGAATTGAACTTAGAACCTCTAGAAGAGCAGTCAGTGCTCTTAACTGCTGAGCCATCTCTCTAGCCCACCAGGGATTTTTCTAGTCCCTCATCTTTTCCCCAAATATTTCTACCTGTTGCAGCAGCTCTCTCCCATCTTCAACTCTGCCCTTTCAGTATATTTTGTTAAAAGAAAATTAAGAGGGGAAAACAGCAGCGACCCGGTGTTTTTAACTGCCCAGCTGGTCTGCTGTTAATCAATAACCATTAGTTCTCTGACAGATATTAAATGTTCTTCTTACGTGCCGTGTTCCCATTCCTGGACTTAACTCCTTTCTATATGTATTGACCTACGAACTTATTATTGCAAATGAACTGGTAAAGCTAAGATACATACAGGGTAATGTCATTCTGACAATATAACTATACCCAAAAAGTTACCATTCTGTTGAAGAATTGGGGTGGTGGAAGAGAGGGCAAGACTCCACCCCTGCCTGTTTTCATTGTCTGTTTGATTTGTGGTTTTGCACAGACAGGATCATAATGTCTGGCATTATTCATTTGATTTTTACTGAGGAAACTTAGCTTTATTGAAGTCACAAGTAGAAGTTGATCATTTGTAGTAGTCATTTGTAATATCTTCTCCAGTATCCTTCTGTCTTCTCAGTACACCCCTATTTTCATGTGGAGACCCATGGAACACCAGGAAACAAACACCAGACTCTGTCTTCAGGGATCGAGCCCATGATTTGAGTTGAACAAATGATTCATTACCCGGAGAGTCACAAGACCTCATGACCTCAGGAAACTCAGCCAAAATGAGCCTTAGAACTTCTATTGGAATTCCTGGGCCAAAGGCACTCTCTCCTACTCTAGTAATGGGAGGTCTAAAAGATCCCAGATATTCTACCATCAAGAGGGGGGGAAAAAAACAGCTCAATGATGAAGTGAAAATAGCAAGAATTACAAAGCAGTAAACCTGAGCCTTACCCGGTGTGACCTTCCCTGCACCTAGACATGAATTATTCACTTCTCTTCCTTCTTGTGGAGCACATGTGACTTTCAGACAGAAGCTTCCCTAACTGGTGAGCTGACATTACCTTGAAAGTCAGGCCCGCTCTGCGTGGTTTTGACAGATGAAAGTTGTGACTCACCATTGCTATTCACTTCCTATACTCTATGCTAAAGACACAAAGCAGATGGGGACTCTGCTGGTGGGTAAGCGTGTGTGCCTTTTCCCAGATGATCAACACCAACAATCATCATTATCCCCATCATCACAGTGGATGGGCCCATCATATGTAAATCAAACTCAGATGACCAAAGTTTACAGCAACACTTGAAATTTAGTATCTCAGAAGCATTTCATTTCAGCCCCATAAAAGTTATGGTATGCTGATTAAATACTGACTGGAAGCTGAAAGAGTGCTTACTCGGGGTTTATAGGGATGGAAAGGATGCATTCTGTAGCTACCTAATTTTTTTTTCTAAATATTGCTGTCCAAAGACAGCCAAATACATGCACTTCATGTGTTAAGGGGAGGGAGTGCAGGTACGCTTTATTTTTTATAATGGTATTTCCTACCAATAATAAAAGAAGAAGAGAGGATAGTGATAAAAGAAAAATACTTTCCAAAGAAAACATTTGTTGTCTTCTGTTTTTTTTTTTTAACCTCTGTTTTTGAGAGGAAAGAGATAATTCATTCCCTCCAGAAAACATTTTTCATACAGAATGTCCCAGCTTTCCCTTTGTAATTCCAAGCCAGAGCTTTGAATATTTTGTGCTAGTCCTTTCCCCCTGTTTTGACTCCCTCCAAAAAGGACAAGAGCCCCTGTAATAGATTTTCAAGGAATAAAAGCAAAGAGCTAAGACGCTAACTCAGCAGGAGGATGGGGCGCCTCCACAGCCCTTCCAGCCCAGCTGCCCCTTACAGGAGGACAAGGACAGGGGGATAGGGAGGACCAGGGTGGCAGGAGAAGATGCTGTGAAAGCAAGCACCAAGGCTGCTGATTTTCTGGTTTTGCAACTAGGTATACCTCATCAGGGAACTCAGAAGACTTCTTGTAGGTCAAGTAGTTAGTTTACCTACAAGGAGTTAAGCTATCTTTAGGTGAAGCCACATGCCAAAATTAAACCATGAGTTCCCCTTGGCGATTTCTGTCATATTTCCAATTTTTTTATCATAAACATTTTCAAACAGATAGAAAAGTTAAGAGAATTGCATAGCCACTATCTAGATTCTAACAATGAACAATTTTCTATATGTGTTTGTCCATGTCCCTCTTTTGGTCATCCCACTGTTGTGGTGCATCCCAAGGTAAGTTGCAGATGTCTGTTACTTTTTTCCAAAAATACTTTGATCACGATTATCATTAAGAGGAGTCCAAGGTTTATTTATAGTACTTTTTCTAGGTAGAATTTACATAGAGTGAATTGCATGAATTTTAAGTGCACTGTCCCATGGGCTTTGACAAATGGACGTGCCTGTGAAAGAAAGCCCTGTCAAGACTCAAAGCATCACTGTGGTGATTTCTTTCTAGCATGAACTATTAGTAGCACTGCTCCTCTGTGCCATTCATTTATCCAACAATATTTTCAGAGTTCCTCTGTTTGGGAGATAGCAAAGTAAATGAGGCAGAGCTCTTCCTAGGAGCTGACACGTTAGAGAAAGGGATGGCTGTGTTTTAATTAATTAGTTAACTCGTTAAACTGAAGAGTCAAAACTGCCATGGAGATTCGTTCATACAGAGAAAGGGGCCGCCAATGCACTTGAGATAGAGGCAAGAAAATCTTCGTACTGGGCAATATGAAAATGGGAAGGAAACCCCAGATGGCTAGTGACTCTGGCCTATGGTCCTACTTGGCATCTGGCTAAGATGAAGGTGATGGGGTGGGAGGAGGCTGGTAACACAGCAAGGATCATGTCCAGGACAATCTCTAAGGAGCTGAGCTGTTATCGTGAAGGTAACAAAAACTGAGGAAATGCTGTAGACACCCAACCCACGGTGACAGACAAAGGACTCCCCACTGGACCTTGGCATAGGTAACAGAAGCCTAACATGAGGCTCATGTAAGAGAAGGGCCAACATTATTGAATTAGGTACTACACTGTAAAGAATGTTGGTCCGTAATCCAGGCATCTGGACTCCCAGCGCCATGAAGGATGCAACTGGCTACCAGCCAGGATGGGTTTCCACATGATTGTGGAAAGTGCAAAAGAACTCAACATTACACCAGCCCCTTCACTCAGCCCCAGGGAGCCCTGTGAACTTACACCAGCCCCTTCACTCAGCCCCAGGGAGCCCTGTGAACTAAGGAGAATTGAAGAAACCCATAGGAAACCTGGCTTTCAGCATATCCCTTCCACAATATAGTCAGTCGCACCGTGATCATCTGACAGTGAATGTGGGACCACGTGGTTTAAGGTGTTGTAATGTGTCCTCCCAAGTCTAAGGAAGAGACAAGTCATCTGGCTGAAACAGTTCGGTCATTTTTGTCTACTGCAAGAGAGAATAAGGTGTGTGTGTGTGTGTGTGTGTGTGTGTGTGTGTGTGTGTCTGTGTGTAGGAGGAGGAGGAAGAGGAGGAAGATACAGACAAGTACAGTCATACAGCCATATGGGTACACACACCTGCTGTCATCAACGCCCAGTCTTGTGTGTGGTTCCCTCCCCCAAAGTAAGATGTGTGAAATGACCCAGGGTAAGATGTCAAATTCTCTTTCAATAGGACAGGAAATATTCATGCTGCTGTATGACAGGTGGCAGAGTCTGCAGTGAGTTTCTAAAATCAATAACTGTAAAACCAGACCACTGCTGAATAAACAAAAACAGCCAGGATCTCTCCAAAGGTGGGGTGCCTTCTAAACCCCCTTCTTTAGTTTGTGATGAGAAATCACAGGACAAACAGCATCCACAAAACAATAGCAGGCATGGATAAGCCAGAAGAGAAGCCTAATAACAAAAAAGGAGACATCATAGCAGGAAGAGACCTCCCGACTTTCTTTATGTTTGTCCTGGACTCTCAATGAAGGAACAGCATTGGGGAGGCGTCTTTTCTCCTTTTCAAAGGTTTACGTCTTTTCTATTACGACATTTTCTTCTTTACAACATACTTTGGTCCTGTTTCCCCTCCCCTAACTCTTTCCAGATTGTCTCTACTTCCATACCCACCCAAGTCTCTCTCTCTCTCTCTCTCTCTCTCTCTCTCTCTCTCTCTCTCTCTCTCTCTCTCCATTCTTCCTTCCACCTTCCTTCCCTCCCAAAAAAAATGAAAATCAAAACAAACCAAAAAGATAAATAAATAACAAAACAAAACAAAAACCACACACACATACACAAAAGACATAGAGTCTGTTTTGTATTGGCCAACTACTCTTGTGCCTGCCCCAGAATGTGGCTAATATGCCCAGTGACACTCCACTACCTGACAAAAGTCTTCTATCCAGAATGCAGAAAAGAAAGTCAAATCTCAATAAGAAAACAATCTAATTTAAAACTTGACAGAAGAAGAGCTATAGAGGGCGTAGAAGTGCAACAACTACTAACGATTAGGTATGTACAGATTATAATAGTAGAATGCTGCTTCTGCCTGTTAGACTCTCCAGACCTGGCTGACCACATCAAGTGTTTGTGGAGAGCTGAATCCATACAAGGCTTTCTCAGGGCTCCTGATGAACAGACAAAAGGAACCTAGTTCTTTGTCCTTGCCCAGGGACAGACTTGGCAAGGTCCAGTCTGAGGCTAGGACCAGGGCGTCAAAAGAGTTAAGGTTTCAGCTCCTGAGAACTTGGCTTTTCTCCCTGAAGAGACTGGAATTATCATTCCCAAGGCCACTGTGGGCTCAGTCTGTGATGCCGTTGAGATATCCTGTGTTCCCCTTGTGCTATCATGCTTGATTCGGCCCCGCTTGACTTTGTCCCATTGTATGCTACTTTCCACTGACTCCATCCTAGTTTCCCCTGCCAATAGTATATAAATAAGATGCTGTACTTCTTAACATGCTTGCTTGGCATAAGTCATAGCTTGAGAAAGACCTTCTGAACTCACCTATTCTATCTTCTTTATCTCTGATCAACTGGCCCCTCCTGCTCAGGACCGTGTCACTGAAGAATGACCTGGTGGCCCCAGTCAAGTGCTAGTGACAAGGAAGAGCAAGGAGAACACCAATGATGATGGCCATGGAAGTGGCCCCGCAGCTTTGGAGAAAGTTTAGCACATTCTATAAAAGTTGAACACTCGACACCTTCCCTCAGCCCAGCTGTGTTCTGGTATCCCCTACCCCAGCATCTCTAGTCTCACCCCAATGGCTCCTGCAATACTGATAACTCCCATACCTGCACCTGCACCTGCACCTGCACCTGCACCTGCACCTGCACCTGCACCTGCATAAGCTCCTATAGATGCAAAGGGTAGAGGTGTAATTCCCAAAAAAGATCTTCTGCTCCTGCCACCTGACAGGCTGCTCCCAGACAGCCCATGGCTGTGTCAGCAAAAGAACATCTGGCCAATATAAGTTGCTCTGCCTGCTGTGGGGGCATCTCTTCTCATGGCTATTTGTAGACAGAACGAGGTGTACAACACTGAACTCATTTTCATGTAGCCCTGAACTATTCTTCACTCTTTTTTCTATGGAGGATGTAATTAATGATAAAAGCTGACGACTCAAACACACACACACACACACACACACACACACACACACACACACATTAAATAAAAGACTATCAACAGATTGAGTCACTGCACTCCCAAATATTCACTCAAGAAAGCAGAATGCATTAATTCATCCTGGAACTTGCTCATCATTGTTCATAGAAACTGTATTCCAATAAGAAATTTAAACAACTCAAACCTCCACTAACAGTTGAATAAATAGACAATTTGTGGAATAATAATATAATAGAATACTACAAGGCAACAAAAATGAAGTTTATACACACAACATGAATGAATATCAGAGTAATTATGCTTAATGAAATAAGAAAAGCAAAAAAAAGAATATATAATTTTACTTCCATATAATACTAGACAATGTTGGAGAACCTGAAGTGTCATACAGCTAATAGGAATTGTTATAGATGTATACATACCAACATTCATTGAATTAGACAGTGTAAAGGCATAGGTTCTTACATGCAGAGAAAGCTTCCATAAAGCTATTTTAACCCCTGAGTAAACCCACACTGTTACAGACATGAGATATGCTGGATAGTGAGTGGCTGTTTTCTTTCCCAGATATAAGAACTGCTTCTCAGACCTGGTAAGATCTTCTCAGAGTGGGAATAAGGAAGAAGCTGCTTTGCAACAGGAGTATGAGACACCACGAGTGTCCAGCTGAGGACAGTTGTTGCACCCCAGGTTACCCCAGAGTAGGAAGTAACACACAGTCTAAGGATGGGTGAACCTTGTCTTTCTAGAGGGAAGGGGAACGAAGCTGGAAGTTGATCTACAATCCTCATCCACACGCCCTCTGCCCTCATTTCTTTAATATAAAGTCCCCTGCTTATCTTTCCCACCCACCTCCTTCCTCTTGCTCTCCCTTGCTTTTCTTTTCCTTTGCAACCAGTGTATATTCATTGTACAGAGTTCTGGGTTTTACACAACTACAGAGTGTTCTGCACCACGCCCCAACATGTCCTTCTGCATTCCCTTTTGTCCCCGTCCCTTCTCCATTAGTCCCCTCCGTTCTTCTAGACAGAATTGCTTCTGCTTTCTTCACAAAGGTTCCCCAACCATCTGAACACAGATACAGTGCATCACTCGACTATAGCACTCTGGGTGTATCACAGAGGCACGTGAACATCCCTGTCCCGTGAAGTGCTGTTCACAAGCAAAGTGATGGAACCAGAGTCATTGTCTATCAACAGAGGGAAGAGTAAAGAAAGCATGGTATGTATCCTTGCCCTCTCCTCACATTTACCCAAAACCACTGTTTCTGATGAATGTGTGTGGCTCTAAGTCCATATCCTAGGGAAGACTGAGGGAGCTGCCACGCAGAGAGTGTGGTACGGTGTGGGAGAGATGCAGAAAATGAAAAGCATTACAGCTAAGAGGCAGCGCTTTACTTCTTCTTAAAGTAGTTTCGGTTTTGAGGTTATAATATAATTACAATAATGTTCTACCCTCCCCTTTTCTCCCTCCAACTTCTTCAGATTTCCATATACTTTGTTCTCTCTTAAATTCACATGGCCTCTTTTTCTTTGGTTATTGTTTGTGGTGGTATTGTGGGCAGTGTTGGCAGCAGCCGTGGTGTGTATGTGTGTGTGTTTGTGTGTGTGTGTGTGTGTGTGTGTGTGTGTGTGTGTGTGTGTGTGTGTGTGTTTCTAAATGTATAAATACAACCTACTCAGTCCTTATAATGTTACTTGTATGTCTTTAGCAATGTTTTACTTCTTACAAGTTCTCCATGTTGTTTTTCTTCCTGGAGACAGAAAGGGAAATGATAGTTTCTTTCAGAAAGATAAAGGCTGGTGTGCTCACCTGCTCTGTCTTCTCTAGGGAAGCTCATGTGGGAGGTCAGTTACTAGAGCACAGCTTTTAGTGTTTGGGAACATAAGGCTGCCACATCCTGGGGCACAAGTACCTTGACATCACCACTTTTTCCTGCATATTGCAGGATGTATTAAGGGAGGAATAACTTGGAATCCACGGTCTGATCGGTCTATTGAAGACAATGTGTCAGGTTTGGTACCACAGCAACCCCTTCTTTCTCTTCCAGTCTGCTCTGCTCTCTGCCAGGCCAGGATATTCTCAGCCTGAAAACTCACTAGTTTTTGGTGGGGGGGGGGGGTTGTTGTTCATCCCATAAAAGCTTTAGATTCTTCTTGGGTGCAATAATTTTTGTAAATTTGCTAATTCAAATGTGCATTTATCAAGAAAACTTACCTTGGCAGCCTGAATTTGAGCTGGTTATGTCGAGGGCACTGCTGGCTTCTGGGAGTTCTCCCTTTAAAGAGTTGATGGAAGGCATACTCCACTGGCCTGTGTGTGGAGAGAGTTGAAGATGTTAGCGTGAAGCTAACTGGGATAATGACTAGAAGATGCTCAGCCCACAGCCTGGCAAGGATAAGAGATAAGCTCAGGTAAGTGGTGGTTATTGTCCCCAGTTCTTGCCAGGACTTCAGGTGACATCCAACTTCACTCCATGTTAGTGTGTTGTCATCATTAGTTAGCAGAGATGACAGTAAACTCTGTTGGTTTCATAGATAGGGACTCAAACATCTAACCTTCTGCAAGCCTGCCTTGTCTGGAGGAGAGCCAGAACGACCTTGCGTGTGCTGGATGGTCTTCACATCTGCCTCCAGGCAACCTGAGCCAAAACTATGATTGGACTGTAATAATCACATATTTACTGCCATGGGAAATGGGAGAGATGGGCGGGTCTTCAGATTAATACAACTGTACAGAGCTCTGCCACAGAGTCTACCAGTCCCCAAACACAAGGCCCAAGAAAAGTCTGTAATCCAGCATCAAGCTTGCTCTGTACTGTGGCTAGTTAAGTCTTCCTTTCTCTCCTATTTGGCATGCTACATCAGTCTGCAGCTACATCAGTCTGCAGCTAGTAGCAAGTGAGTGACTTGCACTGTGTCAGATGCTTCCAAAACCTTCGATAGAATCTGACTGATATTGCTTAATAGAGTTTAGGTCTCACTAACTAACCCAGGCTAGTTTCAAAGTCACAGTCCTCTTGCCTTAGCCTCTGGAGCACTAGGATTACGGACACTCACCCCCATACCCAGCCCAACTCAGAAATGATTGAAAACTCTATTCCCAGGCAACCCCAAATAGGCAACAGCAAAGTATGTCTGACAGTATAGGCCACAAACGTGCCCTACACCATCGACCTCACACACATCTGAAAATGCCAGATGGGTGCAAATCACCTTCAACGACCTACCTTGTTCTCCGGGAACTAGAGAAGGCATTTCCATTCGCTGGGCCCTGCTCATTGGAATCTGCTCCAGAACTCCTTGACACCAACATCTATATTTTGGGGAAAATATTAAATACATGCTCTAGCCTCTGAAACCAGGCCTGCCCTCTGCCCCGTACCCCAGGAAGCACTGGCCAGAGGGCTGCGAAGAGTCAGGTGTGAGGAGCTATTCCCACTCCTTGAGATCAGCTGTGGTCTGAACTTAGAAACGAGAGGGGGTTTGGTTTGGTTTAGTTTGGTTTGGTTTGGTTTGGTTTGGTTTGGTTTGGTTTGGTTTGGTTTGGTTTGGTTTGGTTTGGTTTGTTCAAAATCCTTAAACCTTTACCAGCACATCGTTGCTTTCGAGCCATGACACAAACTCTTCCCAGCTAGGGGCAGTGTTCTCATCAGCGTGCAAACATTCTACACTGCTCTGAGAACCAGGAACATGTCAGATGGATCCATATGTTGCCTGTGGGAGCTCAGGCCTTTCAATTGCCTTGCCTTTTAGTACTACAGCTGTCATCTTAGAATTTTTCATTTGCCAATAGAACCTTTAATCTACCTATAAAATATGATTCACATAATGAATCCAGGTATTTCACCCGGTGCTAAAATCCAAAAGCAATTAGCCTTTTTGTTTATTTCACGCGGGAGTTAGACTAAAAGCTAAATGAACATGCAGAAAAAAGAGCCAGGCAATGGTCCAAATGTCTGAGTGATGTACTAATTAAATTGTATAACAACACTGCTATCTTTATACATATAGTTTATTACAGGTTGGGGAATTGGCCCAGGCTTTCCAAGTATGCCTTCACAGGAGCCCTTCCTTAAAATGAAACAATTCAGGATAAAGTTTGTGAGCTAACTTTGAATGAGATTGGAAAAGCTTGGTTAATTTTTCTTCTTTCTTGCTGCCAAAATATATTAACCAGTCATATTTTTAAGACTTTTTAATTGTGTATTCACTAAATAAACATGATGAAACTCGGGGTAGATGGCAGGGATAATATAAAATTAACAAGATCTAGCCCAGGTCTTCAAAAGTGCTCAGCCTTGGAGGCGGGGCGGGGAGAGTGGGTGTGAGGAGACAGGTGTCCCTCAGGGTGACCCGGTGTTAAGAGGGGAGCCTGGGAAGCAGGATTTGCACTTCTTGGGGAGTGACTGGGGCTCCCTAGAGTGAGGTATGTGTGAGAGTTTCTCTCTCCTCTTCTATAACTTTCCATAAGAAGCTAATGCAGTGTGGACCATTTAGCTTGTTTTTAAACTTCTATTGTTTGCCACAAGAAAAACCTAGAAAAAAAAAAAAGAGAAATAGAAAAAAAATATATCTCAGTGTGTGTCAAGGTTTTCTGAGTACCAAAGCCAGGCATGCCTCATTTAATACTCAGTGGGACAACCAGGGTGAGCACGGTGTGCCAAAACGACACTCTCCAGTCGTGGAGGTGGGATTTGAACCTAAGAGTCCGGTGTTTCCCTCACACATCGTCTCTCAGGAATTAGACATCTAGGTGTAAGTGTGGCTTCCTACTTCTCATATTACAGCAGCATCCCTGAAGGCTCAGGTCAGGAGCTTGTCTGGTAGCGCACACAGAGAGTGCGCATGTGTGTGAGTCACAGCATGAGCCGGGAGGTCAACCTTGGGTTCTTCCTCTATCCACATAGCTTTTGGGTGTGTGACTCTATGTGGGTGTCCAAGCGGCCACCACAGCCATGTTAGGCGACAACACACACCATGTGAGCTACTTACAGTTTTCCATGTTCATTGCCCCCTGCCAGACTATAAAATGCCAAGGGTCACACACTTTTTAAGGCTGGAACTATGGAATTTACCCACAGTTCTTTATACAGAGTGAAGTGCATGCCTTGTGGGAAGTCAGTCGGTTTAAGTATTTCTTGACTGATTTTATTCATGAGAGAAGTTAGTTAAGCTAACGTATCCTCAGTGATTTATAACATCCTGCTAGGATGATTCTCACATCCTACCTACAAGAATGAAAAGATTAAGGAAGCTGTTCCGATACAGAAATGCCTCATCCTGATGGCAAAGCACCTATCCATTATCTGTTATAATAAAAACTCTTTTGGAGTAAGATGCACACAGAAGTATGCGCCAGAAAGAAGAGACAAACTTTCATGAAGATAATCCATGTGGTCACAGTCACTTCACAGTGGATATGGTACAAAATGATGGAGGTAAGTTTTATCTACCAACTGACTCCCATAATATGGTGTGTGCCTCCTAGATTCTACATCCAGTTCATGAGCATTTGGGACCCTCTGTCTTTGCGCCCACCAGGCCACCTACTTTGCCAGGACTCAACAGAACTCTGAAGGAAAGTAAGTTTCACCTCCTGCCGAGAAAAGTTCTCTAAATCCACCCAGAATCAGCCTGTAGATGCCAGCATTTCCAAAGTTCATGGTGTTTCAGTTGTTCCCATAGAAGAGAAAAGGCAGATTCTCAAGTTCTTTATCCAAAAAAACAGAGTCAGGCTGATAAGCAGTCTCACTGTCCTAAAATAGCCAATGGCTAGCCCATTCTAGCCCCTTCTCTAGTGTTCTCCCACTGCCCTGAGTAAGAAAGTCCGTGTCCCTCCCCCCCTCCCCCCGTGTGGTCTGAGGTACACAGGGCTCTCTCATTCTCTTCCAAGACCCCAAGAAGAAAATCTGAAAGGGACACCTAGGGAAGCTAAACTCTCATCCACGAAGGGAGACATCTCAGGTGCCTGGCAGAACAGAAAAGGCCAAGTTCTACTAAAGAGAAAGGAAACCCATAGACTTCTCTGGGCCTCCATTTGTGTCTTGAAAGCGGGCTACCTCTGGAAGTGTAAGACCACAGCTACTGGTAGAACAAATATTTTGTCACCAGCCTGTGAGGCAACAGTGCCAGGTCCTGCTACCTTCATATGACGGGCATTCTGAGTACCTATCTGCAAGTTGTGACAAGGCTGCACAATCCCTGTACTTTCAGAGAAGGGAATTCTCCACAGATGTCTCTACAGACGTCCTTTGCCTCTGGCAGATGACCTGGCTCTACAACACTGGTTTTCTTCAATTCTCCAAGTTCCCCATAACCATCTGTCGAGGTTTCTTCAGCCTTCCTAACTTCTACCACCTCAGTTCCATCAAGGCAGACATAAGTCCCTTCAGAACTGTTGTAAGACATTACCCTGGCCTCCCTAGAACAAGCCTACCTCTGGGTCCCAACCAGACCTCTCACATCAGATGCCAAAACAGGTACCCAAAAGGATCTCCAGGTTTCTCTCTCACCTCTGAACCTAGAAGTCCACTCTCCCCAAGAAAGACAAGATGAACTCTCAATGGAGAACCAGCTATTCTGTTAAGGAAAACCTACACACAGCCCAGTCAGGCCTGTCCCAGTAGTCAGCAGACACCTTTGAAGCATCAGGCATGGAACCAAAGACATCAACCTAAGATGCACCCACATTTATAAAGACAGAAAGGCATTCCTCTTGCATTCCAAGGGGATAGCCATTCAACCCCCATGTTTCATTCGATTTGTACTGGTAATTATAGAACACTTGATGTCTCCTGTTGAAGCATCTGCCACCAGGCTTTTGGAAACACAAGTGTCCTCCATGACAATGGATACTCAGGTTAAGAACAAGTTTGAAATTTTGTGCTAAAAAGTGAGCAGGACTAGAAGGTCATTGGGAGCCATAAGCCAGTATCTTCAGACTCGCTTACCTGCCCTCAGCTCCCCTGCTCTCTCGCCTCACCCCTCCCAAGTTCTCATCTATCCCTGCCCTCAAAGGATCAGCAGTCCACACTAGGTAGGACACTAGTGCACCCCCAAGGTCTCCAATAAAGGGGCTGCCCCAACTCCCACCAGTCACGGCAGCACGGATCTGGGAAAGACGCAGATACACAGATATTGGAATAAAGGTACATTTCTCAACATTATTAGGAAAACCAAAAAAAAAAATCTCATTTTTAAAACATTACTAGGAAGCTAAAACAAAACCTACAAATTAAAGTGCCACAAAAAATTGCCCAAAGCTACTCAAATCACCTTAATTATTGTGGATTTTAAAATAAAAGCCCTCAACAAAGTCAGTGAGCTGGCCATTTGATGGTATTTAAAATATAATGTGTAAATATAAAAATATTAGGGACAGACAAAAATGACTTCTGTAATAAAATATTTTAAATAATCAGAACCTGCAAAATGTGCACAAATGTCGGAATGTTTGCTCTATTAAGGCAAAAAGCGCTTACCCATGTATCGGACATTACTAGCAGCTCTCACAAGACAGATCTCCATAAGTACTTGAGAAACACCAGTGAATGAAGCCGACCCTTGGTTCATGGGGTACCACTTATGATGAACTATACAGTGTATCGACACATGTTAGAAGATGCTAAGCACAGTGGAAAACCAAAGGAAAGCTGTAGCAGAATGAGAAATTCTAATCTGTAGGAGAAACAATGGCAACTGGATGGATAATTCTGGAAAAATGGTATTAACTGAATATATTCAAGAAAAACCTCCAAAATGTTCATTAACTCTGTTTAAGAGATTCACATCATTACAGATACTTAAGGCAAATAACTCCCAAAATGTGTTTAAAAGACAAATTGGTATGTTTAATAAATTCAACAAACATGCTCCTTGTATTTGTGTAATAGATGGGTAAAAGGCTCCATTCTAGAGTTTTCCCAAACAAAATCCAAGAATGAGACTATGACCCTACCTCTGGGACAAAATTGCTAGAAACTTCTAACGTAAGCCATCTTTCCTATACGTAGGAACAGGAAAAGATGATCAGTCAGTCAGTATAAATCAGTCTGTCAGTCCCCAGCTGTGTTCGTGAAATGGAGGGAGAACACTAAGTCACTGTGGAAAGGAAACAGCCACAGTTTCTAATGCGGTACATTCTCAAAAAGCCTTGGCCAGTCCTTCCTTGTGGATCCTGAAGAACAAACAGGTTACAAAGTCAGGGGTGGGACCCAGACAGAGCATCAGAATCTTTGGGAGACAGACCCTCTTCCTTCTGGAGGCTCAGCAAAAAGCAGCTGTGTGCTATGTTTAATCAATGACTTTTATTCAGCTTTATGTAAAAGAGATCCTGGGGCGTGTTTGTCAGAAGCGAGTGTGGTTTCATCTGTGGCACAGGGTGCAGGCTATCACAGAAGCCAGTGTGCTGAACAATGAGGAAGAATTAGGCTGCTAAACTCAATTCTCCTAGCTAGTAGCCAGACAGGAATCAGGAGAAAGAAAGAAGGGGAGGGGATCTTCATCTCGGAGCTGCAGACTCCAAGACCAGGGCTCATCAGCAAAACCCATGAGGGTCCTCGTCGAAATTCAGAGCTGATGTAGAGGTCTGGAGCCTGTGGTTTTAGATTTCCAGAAAGTCCCCAGGTACTGACACCGCTGGCTCAAGCCAGCAACAGCAAGTCTGTGTGGAATCCACAAAGGTCTGTGGACTCCCGTGAAATGATTCAGAGAATGTACTGTACACATCTGCATTCTCCACAGGGAGAACTGTACTACCATCAGACTGTCATTAGAATGATGCTGTTACAATAGTGAACTGTCTCAGTGCCTGTGAAGGTGACCAAGTTATAATGGCATCTTTCCCGTGAGCCCTGAGGCAGCATGGCCATGTTCACCATAAGGAGAATGCCATGGGACAAGACGAGCAGACACTTGGTGCAGCTTCAAGCCAGGGAACACCAGCTCTGGCCATGGCCGGTGAGTGAGAAGAAGACAGAAAAGGAAGAACTTTGTTTGGCAGGTTCTAGGAGGAGGAGTTTGGCTGATGTCTTGATCTCTGGCTTGGGTACATTTTCTGTGATTTTTGAGACACTCAATTTTGTGGTACTTTGTTAGAGTGGCCCTAAGAAACAAAGCAGTGTCTAAGATAGATGACCACGCTGAGAGAAGAGATGCTCAGAGACTATAAAGATACGAAAGGTAATTGGTGGAGTTGGGTCTAATGTCTGCAGTCATTGCTGGCTGTTTGCAGTTGTTCTGCCTCCTGTTTAGCTTGCTTGCTTGCTTGCTTGCTTGCTTGCTTGCTTGCTTCCTTCCTTCCTTCCTTCCTTCCTTCCTTCCTTCCTTCCTGGGACACTTAAAAAAAAAAAAAAGGTCCCTTCTTTCCTTTCATGTCTCTTTCTTTCTCAGAAATCTTCAACTTGTCCTTTTTCCTCACCCTACGGGCAGGCGCCATTGCTGGACCCCTCAACCTGAAGGGAGGAACTGCTGTTTTCTTCCTTGCCCAGGTCCCCTTTGCCACACTTTCTGACATCGTTTTAGTTCACCTTTAATCTTGCCCTTCTTCCTTATACAAAGAAGGATCTTTTGATGAGTGGGTCTTAAAGGCTTGACCTATTTGTTTCAGCAGTATGGTCCCCATGCCTTCCCGGGATGACTGAACTCTCTGACAAGAAGCTAAGACTCACAGATGCGTTGTTTCCAAGAATCTCCTCCACCTCTAAGGGTGTACCATGTCCTCACATCCTTAATCAAGGACCGCTGCCACCTCTTACTGAAGGGGACAAACAAGGGGAGAGGAGAGATTGTGGCATTTACTAAGAACTCATAACGTGGCTTCACACATATTTATTTGCTGTCTTCACCCCAGATCCAGGCTTACATAGTCAAAGTGATACAATTATTACCATTTTTCCCATTGATCCATCTTCCAAAGTAGGACACCAAGTCACAGGGCTTAGGAGCGCGGAGCCTCTAATCCAACCCGGTCTGCTTCCAAAGCCCACGCTCTCAATAACACCCCACGTGCCTGTCTGAGGCTGAGCTAAACAGTTAAGTTGGGGAAAATAAAAGCGGTCAGGCTTGATTCTGCTATCTTGAACACAAATATCTTGGCGTCACGGACACACAAGCACCATCTGCCTGTAGGTGTGCCGATGGTGGGAGCCACTCTATCTGATGCAAAATTGAGCACCGTCAGCTGTTTGACAGACAAAACACTCCGCGCAGTGCTTCCCACTGGCTGTTGTGCACACCGCCATGGCTTTAGCTGCTCCACAATAATCCCCAAACTCTGAATTTGCAACACCCCAGGGTATTTCTAGTCACTATAAGGGATTTTGAAAGAGTCTTAAAATTTCTCAAAAACAAATTAGTGTCAGTGAACTTTAAGAAGTAAAGAGGCTCTACACCAGGCCTTCCAGGGTCACAGAAAAGCAGTATCCTGAAATCCAGCCAGGAGAAGCCCCTCCAGTGGGCAGGAGGAAGAGCGAGGCGGGGTCTCTCCCTGCTGCTTTACTTAGGAATCTCCCACAAAACAGATGGATCTGCCCTTCCTCCAGTTGTGGGGATACTGAGCCTGGTGTACAGTGTACGAGACAACAAGACAATCCAGAGGCTGTAAAGATTTCTGAGAGGACTGAATGGGAGTGGAGCTGGTTTTGTCAGGAGAAAGGAAAGCTGGTAAGCAAGACTGTCATATTCTGGAACGACCCTGAGGGGAACTCTGCCTCTGTTTCTGTTTCTCTTCCGTAGTGGACCTAGACAGAGCTCTCTGGTAACAAGTCAGGACCAAGAACCGCAAGTACAACTCATGCTTTTTCTAGGTCTCTCTTTGTTCATGATCTGACCAGGAAAACAATAAATAAAAAGCCTCCACCTAATTAGTTTCCCAAATGATTCTTAAGAGCATCTTAAGCGCGCGCGCACACACACACACACACACAAACACATACACATCCAGGCTCCTGCTATAGAAACCAGTTGTGATTTTAAGTACAACCATTTCCCCTTCTAATTAGGCTAAAAGTCTACATAAGTCTGATTCAGAACTGTCTCCGCCAATCAATGGGTTAAAGCCAGATGGTGGCATTGCTCTGTGAGCCTAGCATCTCATCTGTAAAGCTATAAACAATGCTGGCTTCTTAGGACTGGGTGAGCATGACTGGAGGTCGCTCATGAAATACTCCCTGGGTGTTAAATACTTCAGAAACCTTTCTCCTTTGTTCCTCAAACCTTGACCAGGACCCGGCAATCATTCATTTACCTTTCTGGAGACTGGGATGAGAGATGAAGTCACATAACAGGGAAAGAAGGGACAGTAAACAAGCGTGGCTTGTCAGGTTTATGCCAGAGGTAAGTTCTTGAAGGTCTCGTGTCACTCAAGGTAGAATCCTCCTAGGTGCATATGTAAAATGGAGGATGTGTTCTAAGGGCACGTAAATTGGCAAGCATTGTACAATGATATGTTCTAATGCTGCCTTTTATTTTCTTAGCATTCGCTCTAATATTTTGCAGAGGGCTTGTGCTAACATTTAATAGTATATGGCAGCCATTTCTGGGGCTTCTTTGTGTTTTATCGCCTCTTCCATTCCCAGCGTATTGATTTTTCTGCCGTGTTTTTCATCACCATACGCCATCATCGCCTGATGCATGCCTGCAAGCTTTGTTAAGTTCTACCAAGCGAGCATTAAAGGAACAAGACAACAGACTCCAAAAACCACTCGGTGCAAGTTTGGATGGCCTTAAAAGGCCCACGGAAACTAAAGGAAACCAGAGGAAAACCAGGTTGACAGCTGAGGTGGCGCCCCCATGTGGCCACAGCTGGAACACATTTTTTTTTTTTTTTACAATGTGTTCGTTGGGCAGTTTGCCAGGGGTGTTCTGGTTTAATTACTGTCACGGCGTCTCACTTGAAGAAGCTGCATCACTTATTTGCATGTGTGTACAAAATGAAAATCTGTGTAATGCAAAGCTGTGGGGTTTCAGAGGCGTCGTTCAGGTTCCTGCGAATAGTGTCTGTAAGTACTGACGGCGCTCTGATGAAGGTAAGAGCTTAAAGGCTGTCTTTGAAAAATAGAAAATTTTGCCCGATTTTGTTTTTAATGAATGTTTCCATTCTGTGCACATCTTCATGAGAAGACTTTGCTTTTTCTCTGACACGAGCTGCCACTATGATTGTGTCTGGACTTTAGTGCACAGAGCACCTTATACTGGAAAACATCAGATAAAGTAGAAGGATCATTTCCTTTGGTTTTGAACCAGATGTAATGGGCACCAAGATTGCAGCATCTGTCTTGTGAGAATGTTTTTCCTAATGGAGATATTAAGGTCACAAAACTCAAAGGTACGACAGATATATGATATATGTCTAATGTGAAATACCCCCTCTCAGACCAAATCACTTACATGAGATGATATCTCAATTCTAAAAACTAGGATTTTATGAAAACTAGAGAAATCTACATCAATTAAACAGCCTGGATTTAGAGCATCCTGACACATACAGCATAGGAAAGCATAAGAAACCTTTCGGTTAGCCATACCTTGGAGCCATTTGTCCTAAAGCGATCAAAGGCATTTGTTGTGAGAGAAGAGAAAAAAAAAATGTTGGGTGAGTGTTCCCCTGGTCAGAGCCAGTGGCTTTCCTCCCACCTAAAGATGGTCTCAGGAGCATCTGAGTACCCTTCAGCATCCAATGGACAAACCTGTCAGCAGTTCTCAGCACAGTGTTTACTTTTGCTGTGCTGATGGCTACTTGCTGAGCTTCCTCTGGGAGTTAAGAGATCTTTGAAATAAGGAATATATTTTTACAGAATTTGGAAGTGAAAATGTTGATGTCATAACACAGAGAAAGCGCACTGCTGTCCACCAAGCCTCATCTCATGCCTTACCATTTTGTTAGAAAAAAACTCTCCATGAAACCCATGTGATATGGACAATGATTTTAAAATAAGTCAAGCTTGCTTCAACTTAACAGAATTAGGGTATGGAATCAAACCCTGTAGATAGGATTTATCGAGAATTACACATAAAAATTTCCTGGTTCTCCACCATACACAGTTTGAGGCCGTTGGTTAGCCACAGAGAGTTTTCCTCTCTTAGTGGCGAGCTACAGTGTTCTGACACTAACGTGACATATTGTCCATTCATGACTTGCATGACTTCGCTGGCCATTCCGGCCATCTTCCTTAGCCGTGACTCTTGTCTCAAGACCCAGCAAGTCCCGTTTTTGACTACACTAAAAAGAAAATTATACTTCAACCAGGTTACCATTGCAGAAAGGGTGGATGGATGAAGACGGACGGCCATATGCTTTTGGCAAGTTGACCAAAGGCCATCCAGAGGCCAGAGCCCAGAGTAAGATGGCTTTACAAGATGTTATGTAAATCCAAACGAAGAAACCTATGAAGATTCCTTCTCCTGAAAAATGTTAGATTGAAATAGACAGCTGATTCTTCCCTTCAGACATTAACAAAGTCGCTTTCACTGAAGCACAAGCAAAATCACACCGCGTGTCTTAGAGCTCCCATTATAGATGAGATGCATGCTCTCATCTGCCAGACCAACTTCTTTGCCTAGCAAGTACTACTCAAAGAAGAGTCAATCCTTGTTAGCACCAAACTGAGAGGTCTAGGCTGACATCATGTGACAGATGTCCCCATGTCAAAAAAAAAAAAATACCATTCCAACCTCTTGTTCTAACCAATAAATAACAATCTCCCTATGTGAGTGACTTTTCAACTGAATTAAGTTTACTTTCATATTTGTGTGCTGATGTGTATAACAAGATTTTTAGGGTGTGATATTAACTTTTGCACTCAAAAATAAGGTTAAGGTGACCATGGATCTCTGAGTGATCAGACACTGCGGGTTTATGAACAGTGTGTTTCAGTACAGCAGAATAAATGCTATGCAGAGAACTGGCATAGTGCGCTTGCGTGCATTTTTCTGGAGGAAGCTTCCGTAGCTCCTATCACTTCTTAAATAAATAAAACTCACCCTTTCTCAAGTGCCCCTAAACTTGCCAAACAGGGTTGGATTTCTATTTGGGTAGCTCACCACACTGGACTGTTTTTTTAACTCAATAACCCATGGACCTGGGGTTAAAAGGACATTTTTATTATTTTCTCTTCCTATATGATTTGCAAGATCCATGTCCGTATCTTCGAGGTTAAAACAATAACTCTCAGCCCTAACTCTCAAATCCACATGACTCTTAACTAGGGAATATTGTAACAAAGTGCATTTCAAGTGATTGACTCTGAAACAGGCAACAGAAACTTAAAGCTCTACGGGAGACTTAGAGCTAAATTGGAAGAAACAAAGACTTGAAAAAAAAAGTCAGATTAGTCACATCTAGTACAGACATCATGTCACCTGCTCTCCCAGGGACCAAGTACACATGCTTACACACTTAGAGGCATGCCATGGTATCTCCCCATGAGAGGTGTGTGTGTGTGTGTGTGTGTGTGTGTGTGTGTGTGTGTGTGTGTGCATGAGAATGTGAAATGTTCAAACAGCAATGATTTCTTCCAGCCAAATGCATATCTTTTAAAATGGAGAGGCAGCCCTCATGATGTTAATGGAGCGGAACATAAATATTGGCCAGCAAGTTGTCAAATAGAGGCTGTTAAAGGTTGGAATTTCTCAAGGAAAATGTTAACTGCAGTGAAAGGGCCAAAATGGTCTTAACCTGATCTCAGAATCTAGAAATTTTCCTTTAAGTTCTAAATACCCAGGACTCATATGCTAAATTTAGACTTCCCAGCACTGCAACTGGCATTTGGGAACATTTGGTCCATAACGATAAATCACCACACTTGCTGAACACAGGCCTAGAGGGGGACGGCTGGACATAACCAATTAATATATCAGCCTGCCTTGCAGCCTGGGGTGTGGAGGTGAGGGTGCAGGCTAGTAATGGACTGCCTTTCCACATTTCAAATAGCAAGTCTATCTACCCCTACCTGGAGTTCCCATCCTCGGCTCCACCCTCATACCCAGAGCACCCTCCTTCCTTCTCAAGATTAGCTTCTCCTTTCCCAGTGAACTGTGACCACATCAGTCTCCATGGCTCTACACTACTCTGCAATCCTCCATCCCAGCCCTGCTTGCTCACTAACCTGTGCTGCAATCTTTTCTACAATAGCAACTAATACATATTTGAATTTTTGTTAGATGCCAGGCTCTGTACTAATGCCGTACAGGAACAGCCTCACTGAATGCTCACAGCAACCCTCTGGTGTTGTTTATTACCATTCATAGAAGAGACATGTTCATATCAGGACGCCGAGGAGCTCATAGGGAAAGCAACTTTTCCAGAGTGCACACTAATTATAATTCACCGTGTTGTCTGGCTCAAATGCCAGCCTTCTTAATCACAAACTGTTCAGGCGCTCAAGTTTGGGATGTATATACTGTCTACTCAGATTGTTAAGCTCTTCAGCATGCCTGTATAGCATTTTCCTCATATGACCTCCCCAGGAACTGGCATCCTGTTATATCCACATTCAGTCAGCACTTATTGAGGAAATAAACAAATTAATAAGCGGATGCAAGTCAATGTACCATCTGCAAAACTCAAGAAAAATTTAATTGATTTGGCCCTCTGTGTAGCATGCAGAATCAGGAAGGAAAATGTTCCCGTTACTACACTTGGCAGTAAAAAGCAGATCAATGGCTGACTGCTTGTCCTTGTGCTAGGGAAAAGGTCTCCATAAATAACTGTGACATCTCCTAGCTTTTTCTCTAAAACTCCCACAGACCCAGAAAGCCTGTCCCGATCCCTAGACTATACAAGTTTCCCTGAGGTGGAGACAGAACAAGAATATCCCAGTAACAGGGCCAGCTCTTCTCAAACCAAACCTGCTCTCATTTCATAAGAAAGATAATTCCAACTCCAGTTGGTTATCTTCAATAACTGCCACTGAGTCTCTACCCTAGAGATTCACAAACTTGGCCATTCCAACCATCCATGAGATTTGAAAAATCTCTAACACTTGGGCCTCTACCCAAACCAGCTGACTGAAAACTCAGCTCAGATGGGATGCACAAACAACCATCCACTTGCTTTTAATGAGAAATTTCAATAACGAGTCACCAAAACTAAAGCAAGTGCTGTGTACCAGGACCTGAGCTGTAGAGATATGGACATATAAAAAGAAACCTGCTGAACAGCAGAACAGGAAAAGCTCATTGTGTCCCCACAGAGCACTGTGGAAACTCAGAAAGGAGATACCTGCTCCCACTGAAGATACAGAAAAATAAACAACGTATTTTACATATTGAGGTAAGAATCAGGCTGGGGACAGGTTCACATGCAGGGCTTTTCTTAGAGTAAAATGTATGACCTCCGTTAGCTTAGATGACCTGCTCTTCTGGATTTCACAGTCTAGCAAGGAAGATAGACATCGAGAAAATAATACCATCCATGTTTAATTATTGGCAAAGATGAAAATTACCTAAGTCATGCAAGCCTATCACAGAAGAGCTGGCCTATGAGAAATTAGAAAAAGGCATTCCTGGGAAAGTAATACTTAAACTAAGTCTAGGTGATGCCTAAGAAGAAATTGAATGAAGAGAAGCAAACATCAGTCAGAGGGGTGGCCTATGCAAAGGGCTATACAAGAAGGGATCCCATTGCAGGAAGTAGCCAAAATAAGGCCTGAGAAACTGAAGCACAGAGAGCATGGAGGAAAATGTACAACACAAACTGAAAAGGAGTGGGGCCTGATGATACATCCTTATCTAAGATCATCACCCACGGGGTGTTCATCCCCCACCCCATGGCAACATGGGCACTTAAGGACTTCTGGAGAAGCAGCAGTGACTACAGACAGACCAGTTGGGTTGTTACTGAAGTAGTACAGACTGCATGTGATTAAGTTTGGTTTAGGCTAAACAGGTTTTGAGATATCAAGCAGAAAAAGAAAGAAAGAATTTGAGATAACATGACAAACAGCTACTATTTAAGAAGTACTCTATAGATAGACAGACATATAAAATAAAATATTGCTGCTATTCAAGAGAGGAGTTTTAACATAGATCAACCACACCAGTTCCCCTTCCTCAGATCAGCATTGTGAATAAAGCCCTCTACTTGTACAAGAATGCAGAGCCAAGAGCCCAGAGGACCTTCTATAGTGTCTTTAATATGACCTCCTGTCCTACCTGAAGACAGCTGTCAGAAAATATCCTAATGCCCAAGAGGCAGAACTTTACCTATATGTGGTTGGGCTTATAAATCCAAGGTATAATTAATTACTTATTAGTATAAGTAAATCTCAAATTCTAGAAGGCCATGTCTGTTACTAGCTATAGGGGGTGAGAAATCAAAGTCTACTATCCCGTGGACCCAAGGATTTGGGACCCAAAAATTTTGGTTGGCAAACTAACTCATGATATCCTGATCTAAATGGGCCACATGTGACCACAGAGCCACATGCCACAAAGGGCGACCAGGAACTTCTTTCTCTTAAGAGCTGGCCTGACTTTTCATAGTGAACTTTGTCTTCTTGAGAAGGTGATTCCATGAGGTTATGAAGAGAGGCACCCACGCCCCACAGGGGCTTCATTGCACAGGAGCTGTCAGCAGAGGAAGATAGAGCACAAGGCTCCTGATACAGTTACCATAGCAACCAACCCAGATCTGGACCATTTTATTCACAGACAAAAAAACCCAGTTCAGTGAACACTGTAGGGAAGTGGGAGAAGCTCAGATTAACCAGGCTATCTTCTGGCCCCAAGCAATCTGTAGGATAAGACCTTGCATTAGGCAAAGGTCTTCACTGTGACAAAGCAGAGGATTTGCTAAGCTCTCCGACTCTCACTGGGACCATTTAAGTTCTAGTGTGGGATAAAAAAAAAATTGCTCTTCTCCAGGCAGGAGGCCTGAAGTTTCACAGGAACTCAGTTTGAAGTGGTAATGGTCACGCCATGATAAACAATCATCCAGGGCCACTTTCTTCCTCGTCACCTGACAGATCAGGAGACTGTGAAATCAAGCCCAGCTGGCCTCTGATTTACGGGTGAGAAAATGGGTTACATTTTCTTAAGTGAAACCACATCTGCAAGGTGACTCTAGTGTTGATCTGTAACTCACATATGGGGTCTCATTTCCCTGTCTATGAGAAATGCATTAAGAGAAGGTGAACATGCAGGTCGCCCACTCACTACCTCAGTTTGTATTTCTTGAGGGCTTGCCTTGTGCCGTGGGCTACAGAATTCAACAAAGCAAGGACTCTGCCAGGAATTTCAGAAGGGGCATGAATTTGATTAAGAATAAAGAAAAAGTTTGGTGTTTTCTAAACTAGTAAATTTTGTCACAAGACACGTAGCCTTCTCCTCTGCTGACAAGAAAGTACACACACACACACACACACACACACACACACACACACACACACAAACACACACACGTTACTGTGGCTGCCATTCCCTGAGAGACCTCATGAACCAGGATTGGAAGCTCCATCCACCATTGCTGCCTACAACCACAGTGTAAAAGGCGACCATATGGCTGCCCCTTCCCACAAGGAGTTTTGGGAAGGTAGTGTCCTCCACCTCATTTTCTATGCTGCAATCTAATTGCCAAAGAAGAAGAAAGGAACAGAATTTTAAAAAATCATCTCTGAAAATAAAGACATGAACGTTTCTAAAAACAGAAGAAAAACTAGGAAATGTTTATCATACTGAAAAATATTTCAAATGTCTATGGAAAGAATAATTAGTCTTCTCTTAAATGTATAAATATTATTTATAGAAACAAGCAGGTATAGTTTTCAAGTTGCCAAAAAAATAAAACAATAGTAGTTATTGTTGACAAAAACTCACATGAAAGAGGCACTTGCCAACAACTGCAGGAATTACTGTTTGCACCAAGCAGAACAATTGGGCAGGACAATTGGCAGTGTGAATGAAGCAGAATTCTCTAAGCTACAAAGAGAAAAATCTGTCATATAATAGTATCATATGTTTACATTTTAACTTAACTTCTGAGTCCCCACTTCTACTCATGGGGGAGAGCAGACCTGTCCGTTCAAGACACCAGTAATGTCTGGGTTAAGAGTCAACCTCTTGAAGGGAAAGTTCAGCCAACTCAAGGTTCCCTCTGTACATTGGTTCTATACACTGGAAACACTCTCCCCTGAAGCCTCAGAGGTGATAGAGTCCTGCCAGTAATTTGATTTTAGGGCCGGACATCCAGAACAGTAGGAGAACAAATGTGTGTTGTTTTAAGCCTCTGAGTGCACCATGACTGGTTTCATCAGCATTGGGAGACTTCGATATATTTTGGAACATGAAAGTGTAGTTCTACTCTAACAACTCATAATGGGCAAGGTTGTGATTATAAAAAATTCTCAGCACTAAGCTATGGACGGGACATCTACAACAGCATCCCACCACTCAAGACTCAGGAAACTTCTAGGAAAAGAGAGCAGAAAAAAAAAAATGTAAAAGCCGGAAAGCGTAGAGGAAAGCTATGAGATGCTGGCTTCTGGATGTGACATACCGGTTGCTTGCTGTCTTGGTTACGTTTCTATTGTTTCCATGGCCAAAAGCAACTTGGGGAGAAGAGGATTGATTTGGATTACTTCGAAATCAGAGTGTATCATTTGAAGTGGAAATTTCTGATTGTGTCATGTGATACAGACTCAAGTGATGTTTTGCTGAGGCAAGATCTGTGAGAGGATACCTGATGTTTGAAGAAAGTAGATGGAGAACTCAAAGGATAGTGATGGGGTACTTACATAGCTAGGTTTGCAACTCTGTGTTGATCTTGCTTCTTCGCTGATCTTCATTTTGTTGAGAGAGGGACAACAGAGAAAACCAACTTGTCCTGGTCGCTCCACTGACCTGTGCCGATTCAGTGGAGGCCTGGTGGTTTCTGCTGGAGCATGCCGCTGTTGCTGATTTTTGTTTGGTGACACTTTTGGACTGGACTGCTGCTATCCTGACAAATGGAAATTGGAATCACCCCAAAGTACTACTTCTAAACAAGTCCACATCCCCTTATCCTATTTACCACCTTTTCTCCTCCATCTTTGGATGATGGGCTAGAAGTGGGGTCAAAGCATTTGAGAACCTTATTAAAGTAGGTTTTGAAAAATCTAAGCCTATAATCATTTTTAGGAAGTCAGGCAAGAAATTTATGGTCAGAACCTGGAGATAAGAACTAAACCAGAAAACTGGGCAAAGGTGGCATATGACTTAAGTCTCAGCACTTAGGAGGCAGAGGCAGGCAGATCTCTGAGTTCAAGGCCAGCCAGAACTAAAGCAGAAGCCATTGCTTTCCTGTCCAATCCAGGGCCATCCCCAATTAACTTGCCCTCTCATAACAATCATTAATCAAGAAAAGGTATGGGAAAAAAAAACTAATGGCATTTTCTCAATTAAGGCTCCTTTAACCAAATAGCTCTGAGTCTGTGTCAAGTTGACAAACAAAAGAACAGTTGACTTCTTGTCAACTTAAGGCAAACACATTACCATTAAACCATAATCTTTCCCTCCTTTTTTCCCCAATACCTCATACTGATATTCATATGACTACATAAAACATAAATAACTTTATAAGTCCTTAAAAATTGAAACACTTAACAAGTTCAATCTCTTTAAAATATCTAAAGTTTCTTCAAATGTTCAAGTCTCTCTCTGTCTCTCTCTCTTCCTCTCTCTCTGAAATATGGATAACTAGCAGTTCCTATAAAATCAAAAATAAGTTATGTGATTTTTCTTACTCCAGTAAGGAAGAAACAGGGCATAGTCACATCAAATCAAAGCAAAACCAAATTCCAACAATGTAAATAGTTTGTCTGACGTGTGGGACTCACGATCTTCTGGGCTCCAAAGAACTCTATTTCTCCAGGTCTGTGGTTTACAGCACATGTCAGTTGTCTTAAAGGCTCAGGCTGGCCACTCCACAGCGGCTGTTCCTGGTAGTCATCCCGTGGTACCAGTATCTCCAGTATTCTGAAGTTTTCTCTACAACTGAGGCTGCACCTTCACCCATAGCCTCTCTAGGCATCTCCCCAGACTCCTGTCCTGCCACACAGTGCTAAGCCACATCTGCTCTTCATGATCCCTTCATGCCTTCAAACCCAGTACCACCTGGGTAATTCCTACATATTAACAAATTCATCTGCCAGCATGAGTTGCAGCCTTGGCTCCCTCTGAACCACAGCTTCTGTGTGCTGACCTTGAGCAAATACCCCCAGGAGATTTCACCTGACACTCCTCTCTTCTTAATCGCCAGTAATTTCTCAGCTCCAGATAACTAGTATCAATTGTCCCAGTCAAGCAAAGGTTTCACTTCCGTGGTGCTGGCCTCTTTTTAATCACAATTGATTCTTCAGCCCCGGCTAACCAGACCACAGATTCTTAATTCGAAACATCACTCAAACAACCCTAATAGAGTCTTTACTCACCTCCGAGACTTCACAAGCCAGACCTCAATAGTCTGCATGGCTCTCAGCATTCTTACCTTCCAAGATTCCACAAAACAGCCCACTAAACTCTGAGTCCACAGCAGCTTTCCCACCCCAAACTTCAAATACCGCCACAATCCTCCCCAGCACACATGGTCAAGTCTGCCACAGCAAAATCCGAGACATGATACCAATTTCGTCTTAACTAAGTTTGTATCACTGCCATAAAGACCATGACCCAAAGCAACTTGGAAAGGAAAGGGTTTATATCGTCTTACAACTCCAGTTAACACAACCCATCACTGAAGGAAGTCAGAGCAGGAGCTAACATGGAGCTAAAACCTGGAGGCAGGAACTGAAAAGGAAGGCCTGAAGGAACAGCACCCGTGCTTACCTGCACAAGGCCTGCTCAATAATCAAGCCAGGCAAAAGTCCAGCATGGATGTGCAAGGTCCCTGGGGCCCCACCCCTGTAGGAGGAGCTACTGGCAGTCAATGACTGATGAGGGACGGAAGGCACTCCTTGGTAGGATGCTCATGTCCCACTGTATGCTCCATGTGCATATGAACAGTACTGACTAGACTCAGCGAGCTAGTAACAATCTTTTTACATTTAAAAGCAATAAAGTTGGGGAGACTCAATGAAGACATTAGGTAGAGTTGGGGGAGTAGTGGATAGATATCATCAGTATACATTGCAGAAATATATGAACCATTCAAAGAATAAAAAATTACTTTTTAAGCCAGGCAGTGGTGGTACATACCTTTAATCCCAGCACTTGGGAGGCAGAGGCAGGTGGATTTCTGAGTTTGAGGCCAGCCTGGTCTACAGAGTAAGTTCCAGGACAGCCAGGGATACACAGAGAAACCCTGTCTCAAAAAACTCAAAAAAAAAAATCACTTTTTAAAATAGATGAGGGGCTTTAGAGTTGACCAATACTCAGAGAACGTAAGGATTTGGGGAAGCATGAAAGAAATAACTGAGATTTCTTAAGAACACTGTTGGTGAAGCACATCGTCTGTGAAATACCCACCACTGTGTTTTTAAACAGCGTGGTGGTTTGAATAAGAATGGCCTCCACAGGCAGGGGCTCATCTATGAATCCTTAGTCACCTGGAAGTGGAACTGTTTGTTTAAGAGGATTAGGAGGTGTGGCCTTGTTGGAGGAAGTGTGTCAATGCGGGGTGGGCTTTGGGGTTTCAAAAGAACATGCCAGACCCAGTCTCTCTCCCTGAGAAACTATCCCTCCAGAGTCCTGTTTGCCACTATTCTTCCTCCGATCCAGGTCCTCCTGTTTCCCCACAGAGCACCCACACTCGGAGCACCATCGTTATCAGACAGCAATCTGCCATAGGCATTAGAATTGATAGAGCCGGGAGCAAGCAATGTGGCCAATACGCTCAAGGAGAGGCTCCTGAGCCCAACTCTCAGGTCTGAATCTGCAAAGGAAGAGACAAACCCTGGAACCACAAAGAAAACTCACTTACACAGATACACACAGAGAATGAGTACTGCCGTGTCCAGGTAATAGAATGGAAAGACATTAGCCACCACAATAGAGCTTCACGGAGTCAAACTGACCTGATGGAGACAGCCAGCAACTTCACTGTATTCCTAAGCCCTGAGGTGAAATCAGGACAAACATGCCCCCAATCTTGGGCTTATGTGTAAGCACCACACTTCTCAGAGAATCTGTGGTCCTTCTGCCCTGTGCCCCTCTCAGACTTGTCACTCACTCAGCCTGAGCATCACTCCAGCGCTTAGTTAAAGTTAATTTACTTATGAAAGGCACGATAGCCAGCTGGCCCCTGGTGCTTTCATGAGGTTTCTTAAGTTCTTCCCTTTGACTGAATGACATAAGTTGGGTATTATCCAAAATGCTTGAAATACTGAAGGGTTTCAGATTTTGATTGATTTTTTTTTTCAGAATTTGGAATACTTACATATAAATACTGGGCTTGCAGGAGTGAGGCTCACATCTAAACAAGATACTCATTTATTTGCCCTGTACCTTAAACACAGAGCCTGAAAATTATTTTATGCAAGATTTTGAATAATTGTATGAGTGAAACAGTGTCTCCAACATTAATCATTAATCAAGAAAATACCTCGCAGACTCGCCTACAGGTTAATCTGATGGAGACATTTCCTCAATTAAAGCGCCTTTTTCCCAGGAGACCCTGGCTTATGCAAAGTTGAAAAGAAAAAAAAAAAATTCCCCCTCACCAGCACCAGGTATGCCCAACAAAGACAGGAGGGCAATCCAAGCCCAGATTTCTAAAATTCTCTTTATTTTACTTTTAAGCATTTTGTTAGAATATCAAGTACACAAAATTAGCTTAGGCTAAGCTAATTAGAGCGCCAAGGTCATCAACACTGTTGCCCCGCATCTCTATGTCCTGCGCCTCTGGAAAGTCTTCAGTGTCCAAACATACAGCAAGGGTTCAGTTCTACTATTCTACCTTCTTCAAGAATGTCTCCAGGAAGACATGCTCAAGGACATTTTTTCCCTAACATTTTTAAAAATACAATTATACTAATAATTGTACACACAAGTGCAGTGAAGTGGAATATGTAAACTGGTAACATTATTGTATTATGTTCCACATATATGTCTGCACTATGCTTTTATGATCGACAGTGTAACATTGTGTTTACACCAGTACCACAACACAGGAGAAACATCATCATAAAGGCTATAGTATCACTAAGTCATAGGGGTTTTTTTCCACCTCCTTTACAATTACATGGGACCACTGTGGTATATGCAGTCTCTTGTTGGTCAAAACATTGCTATATAGACAAACTGAATTATCACGGCCCCTTTCTAAATCACCCTGTTTTTCATCTTAAGGGCAAGTCCCATCAAAGCTAAGGAAACATCCCCAAGTATGCAAATGAATCTGTATTCGAAGCCCTCCTGAACTGTGTGTTAAAATTGCTGGGGACGTCGTCTCTCTACCTGTCTTCTCAGGGAGCATTTTCTGTCTGGTTTCCTCTTCTTCCTTTTTCTTCAATTGGCAGAAGCAAAAACCAAACCAAACCAAACAAAACAAACAACAACAACAACAAAACATCAGGAAAACCATCACATTGCCAAAGTGTGAAAATTCCATGTTTCATACTATTCAGGGGAGAGTCGTTTTCTTCTTCCCTCTGGTTAGGTGTCTCCAGCAGTACCTGCTGACAAGGTATCATTGCAAATTTACAACCCTTGCCACTCAAGCAGCCTGCACATTTTTTGCTCCTTCTAAAACGGAACACCAGGAAAAGTGAGTTCTCAGCTGTGCCTCTCTCAGGGAGGTGAAGATTAGCAAAGACCCGAGGCCCACAAGCATTGCACAACCAGCTCTATAAGCAAGCCAAGCTCAGCCCCCTCCATCACTGTCCATTGAGCCCTTTTTATACTCTCTCCAAACATCACCAGTTTTCTCTACGGGCCTTGCCTCAGCACATTCAACAATCTCAGCTGACATCACTCTGCCAATCAACCCAAGTCCGAGGAAGCAGCAAAAAAAGCCAAAACACACCACAGAAGTTTTTTGGTGTGTGTCCCTCTATGGAGTCCTGACAAATGCAGCTCAACTACACAATGTAAGGCAGACCAACACATGCATGTCATTGTGAAGAATCCTTCATCACATGTCCTTTCACATGCCTGCTTTAGTGGAACAACCCTTCTCCTGTATCTGCTTCTGCTAAACTTTCCTTCACGAGTGTGCCTTAGTCTTTCACCTGTGTTCACTTCAGCTAGACGTTCCTTCACATGTTTGCCCCAACAAAACACCATCCAACCAACTTTCCAAAGAACCCTTAAGTTTCCACTTTAGTTTTGTGCCATAATTGTGAAGAGATCTGGTCAAGAAAAATATCCTTCAAATGTTTGAGAAAGCATAAGAGGCTGTCCTGGGGACCAGAGCACAGATCTGGGAGCATGCACCAGCTCGTTCCATTTATCCTCAAGGATGGATTGAGATGCTTATGACATGTCTGAGCATGGCTTGAAAAGGAACCCTGGGATGGAGGGAATAGTATGGGTGAGACAATAGCAATTCTTCTCAGGCTTGACTCAATAAAGCCACACTTATAAGGTGGGCCTAAGAAAAGCTGTGGTGCTAGATAGTGGCCGCAACATGTGAATGTCAACCAGTCTGCAACAAGACTTACTGTCTGCATTAGTCAGGGTTCTCTAGAGCCACAGAAGTTATGGAATACACACACACACACACACACACACACACACACACACACACACGTGTGTGTGTGTGTCTATGGAATTTATTCACTTACAGACTGCAGTCCAACTAACTCAGCAACAGCCAACTATGAATGGAAAGTCCAAGAATCTAGTAGTTGCTCATTCCTTTGAGGCTGGGTGTTTCAGCTGGTCTTTATGCTGGAATCCCAAAGAAGTAGGCTCCAATGAATGTGCTGGCAAAGTGAGTACAAGCAGGCAAAGACCAAACAAACTCTTTCTTCTCCATTGTCCATACATAGACCTCCAGCAGAAGGTATGGCCCAGATGAAAGGTGTGCCTCAAGATCCAGATGAAAGATATGTATGTGTCTTCCAGCCTCAAGATCCAATTCACAGGTGTGTCCTCTATTTCTGAATTGTACTTCATTCTAGATACAGTCAAGTTGACAACCAAGAATAGTCATCACACCATCTGGGAGGGGAACAGAGGGAGCCATGAGCTGAGACAGTATGGGCTCACAGAGGATGCTGGGAAGAGACTTTGTGGGGATAGGAGAGGATGACAAATATAAAGAGGTCTGTAGAGAAACTCAGGGAGCCAGAGTAGAAGAAATACTCTTGTGAAGAACAAAAGTGTATACTAACTTAACATCAGCCAAAACCTCAGAAGACAGACAATCATGGTTTCTTAAAACCAACTCCATTGACATGTTATTATTAGTGTTGAATAAGATAAGGCTGTCTGAAACAAGTCTCCCCACTTTAGAACAGCCTGAAGAATAATAGAGGTGATTCATATGACACACATAGTGCAGTCACTAGCATGTAAGTGCCCAATGATGTCTGCTAGCTTTGTCCTCACTGTCATTACCAATATATGTTTGGTCATTACTATTACTAGAAATCTTTATCTCCGAGGCTGAGCACAGAGCCTGGCATGAAGAATTCCTTCACTGAATGTGTGATATGAGTGAAGAAGGCAGAGCCAGTTTCATGGGCACACAGCTCGAGTTGACTGACACACAGTGCCCAGCACTCAGAAGGGACCCATGTTTCACTTAATGCTTTGCTGTGACTATCTAGAAGTTCTTAATAATTTTTGCACAGGGCTTCACAAATTATGAGGCTGAACCTGAGTAAGGCAAAGGAATGCGAGAAGGCAGCTAAAGCATGAATAATTTGGGGAGATGAGAAATCTGCAAAGAGGCTACTGAGAATTACGCTGTCCCCAAAATTTCTTCTCCCAGATAGAGAGGTCTTTAATGGAGCCAGAAGTTGTTCACATCCACAGTTATTAATGGCTTTAGTCCATACTTAGCAGCAAATTAGAAGGAATGAAGATCGTATACCCCAAAATGTCTGACACCTCATTCTCTTTATCAACACCATTTTGGAGTATACATCTTAACCCTAAGGCAAAACGAACAGAGGAGGGAAGCCTCCTCAACCGCAACATTGATAGACCTTGACTCTTAGTTTTGCTTTCTTTTATACAGTCTAAGAAATGACAAACATAATATGTAATTGTGGCACAGATCCCAATGTTTTGAAACCATTTCCTTATCAAAAGGAATGAATCCAAGCCTTCACAGCCAACACACGACCAGGCAAAGTGAACTGGCCTCAATGAGACCAGCTGTTACCTGTCCCTCCTCACGTCACCAACTAGTCAGTTCGGCTTTTCAGTTCTGCATGATGAGGTATTTTACACTGGAATAAAGTATGTTTTCTTCTCCATGGTGACATACATAGCTCAAGATTTTAAAGCACAAAAATCACTTTAAGCCCTTTTGGAGACAGGAACACCTGTGTGAGCTGCCACCTGCTGTCTGGGTCATCGTTTGGATCATTCCATCTTCTATGGCCTGACTTGCATCCAGAACAGAGGCCCCAGGTGAGAATGACACCACTCCTGTCCTCTCACAGCTTGTGAACTCACTAGTGCACAGGACACATGCACCAAGCCTTCACTGAACTGGCAAGTGATGACTTTCTACATGAGAGGACATCTGAGGGGCGTTCTAAAGAACAAGGCAAGGAGAAGGTATCACAAAACAGAGGCTCAGAGCTCTGGCTTGTTCCTGAATATGTAAGTGCCTTACTAAGCTCTGATATATAGGAAGAAAGCAAAGGGCAGGATGGGGCAGACAGATGGCCAACTTGTATTTTGTTCCTTTTCTCCAGAACAGAAGAAAACTGCTTTAAAAACAATTTTTATGTCTTATCTGGAAATTTTTTTAATTTTTAAATATTTCTTGTATATTTGGTGTTTTGCCTGCATATATGTCTGTATACAGGTATGGGATCCCTGGAACTAGAGCTACAGATAGTTGTGAGCTGCCATGTGGGTGCCGGGAATTGAATCCAGGTCCTCTGGAAGAGCAGACAGTGCTCTTAACTGCTGAGCCATCATCTCTCAAGCCCGAGAAATGCTTTTAAAATAGGGAAATATGCTAAGATCCCAGAAACATCACCCTGGGATCAGGGACTGAGGAGGTGAGAAAGGAGCAGATGTTACAGTCTTCTTTCTATTAAGTTAGGTTGTATGTGCTAAGCAGGTTATAGTGGATGTGGTGATCTGAATAAGAATGGCCCCCATAGGCTCATGTATTTGAATGCTTAGTCATCAGGAGTGGCACAGCTTGAGAAGGATTAGGAGGTGTGGTCTTCTAGGAGGAAGTATGTTACTAAGGGTGGTCTTTGAGGTATCAAAAGCCCAAGTCAGGCCCAGTATCTCTCTTCCTGCTGCCTACAGATCCAGAGTTAGAACTCAGCTACTTCTCCAGCATGATGTCTGCCTGCCACCATGCTCCCTGCCATGATAGCAGTGCACTAACTTCACCTCTGAAAGTGTAAGCCAGCCCCAGTCAAACGCTTTCTTTCATAATAGTTGCCTTGGCCATGGTGTGTCTTCACAGCAATGTCTGAGTCAGCAGGGAGGGAGGAGAGGGGACGTGGGGCTGACCAGATGGCCACTGGAGAGACCTTTGGGAAGACTGCTTCAGCTGGTTATGATAACATCTTCTGGCCATAAAACTTGCTGTAAATGGTCTGTCACTCATAGGGGAAGATGTGACATTATACAAATCGGGCTTCATCATCCCGTGGGTGGAGCTTGATCTAGTGTGAGTCCGGAAAGCTCAGCTATTGTGAGTATACAAAGATGGTTCAGGGAAATACAATGGAGAAGAGATTGGGGTGGTAGGAGGTCTGGGGTGGGAAATAGAAAAATGAGATCCGTGACTTCTGACACTGTCCTATGAATAAAGAGAGAGCAAGGCAATCACCAAGAGAACAGAATAATGGAATAGAGTGGTGGCCAGGTAATGGACCAGAGTGGTGGCCAGGAAGGAGAGTCAGTGCCATCCTGATGGCCAAACTTAGGGATGAGTGGAAAAAAAGGAATCCAGGGTTCATCCTAGGGAACTCAAGTGACAGCAACCCCCTCCCCCGGCCCCCATGCAGAACAGGGGTTCAGAAAGCAACCCTCTTGAAATTTGATGACACTTAGACACCTGAGGGGTAGTCAAGGGAATATGTCCAGCAGGCAAGTGGGTGGTTTCCTGCCTCATTTCTCAGCAAAGCACCCATGGTGAGCCACAAGACAAATGAGGGCCCAGCATTCCCTGCTTAGAAGCTTGTGAGTGTTCCTATCACACTGACTTTCAGTCATGGCACTTGTGACCCAGATGGCCCTGCTTGTCAATCCCCATTCCTATTGCTATGACCTCCTCACTGTTCTAGCTCAGAGCGGAGCCAACAAGCAGGCTCATTGCAGGAATGTCCTTTTGGAGGCTGGAATATCTTTCTAGAGTATTTTGGAAGAAAGATGGAGAATTGCCGTAAAGGGTAAATTAGCCATTTGCTTAGCGTAAAAGACATGTCATGGGGTCTGTGTCAGCTTCTCCTAGGCAGGTTGGGGATGGAGGAACAGAGAACACGGCAAACACATCCTCTCCTTTCAAAGAAAATCATGAGAGAAAATGCTATGGACTGTCCTCACACTGAATAAACTGAATTATTCTTAGTGGATATAAGACTTTACCCACTGCAGGCTAAGTATGGTGGTGAGTGTCCATGATCTCAATACAAAGGACAGCTTAGCTGCATGGAAAACACGGTCTCAAAACTAAATGGGAAAAAATGGGAGGAACTGTTCATTGCCCACAAGGAGGAGGAACAAGGCCAAAGGACAGAACTTAAGAATGAGGTAAGTTGATTTCAAAAATTTGTAATACATGTATTCTAAGCCTGAGATTCAATGAACCAAATTTTAGTCAGAGATCTAGTTTCTCCTGCCTTGAGACAATGAGTTGTATTTTTATAAATAGTATACATGATTTTCTACTTGTAAAATAATTACAGTTATAAAGCTTATTTTTAAAACAAATCCCAGGGACTAAAGAATAAGTGTTAACAGCTTTCTGAAATTTTTTCCCAAAAAATTGGTATATATATATATATATATATATATATATATATATATATTTATATATTATATAAATATATTTTATATAAGCATATATATGAATACTATCCAGATCTGAAGAAAAAATAAATCATAAAATTTCCTGAAAAATGAAATTTTCCTGGTTTAGAATTTATAATATTAAGTGAGATCACATAATCTTAGAAAGAAAAGCAAATACATGTTCACCCTCATAAGTGGAATGTGGAATCTGGTGTGTGTGTGTGTGTGTGTGTGTGTGTGTGTAATATAATATATTACACATGTGGGTACAGTTTAACACATAGAAAAAAAACAAAAAAGGCTAAAGATTAGGGGATAAGAAAATAAAATATAAGCAATGAATAGGAGCTATGAAATATGATATAAAGCTAATTGTTTTTCTAGTTCTAACTCTCATGGACTTTTTGTTTCTGATGATGGATAAGTACATAAAATGTATTCGATAATAAAAGTATAAAATCCGACATGAAGCTTCTGCTCTGAATGGCTACTCCAACTGTACAAAAGCTCAGAGTTATAGTCTTTGGAGCTGGTTAATTTCATTGTGTGTTTTTCTTTGCAATTTTTTATAGTAAAGTTTAAAAATCAAAATAAAAACAAATAAGCAAAATTTTCTGAGGGGTGTCCGGGACTCAGCCCTGGAGCAGACGAGTGGTTTGAAGTAAACAGCAGAAACCAAGGCTCCAATGTTTTCAGCCACCACCCAGTGCCATCTGCTACCACACTGATCGTCTCAGCCTGCACGGCTGCTGCCCAAGAAAGTCCCTTCCAAAGAGGATGAGGCAAAGTAACACAAGAATGGACTGGACGTGGATGAACACTAGGCAGGAGATGGGAGTGGGCCAGCCTCAAGCTAGCACATGGGACCACTGCATCTCTGCCCAGTGGACTTCACGGGGTGGGACACATGGGAGATAACCATAGGGCATCAGCCCAAAGCCTCCTAAAGTATGATACCCAGCTGAAGCCACACTGTCAACGCCCAGCTTGGGCAAGAGGCTCAGCTCTCCAGGAAGGCTCCTAACATATCACCAGGTTCGTCCAAGCTCTCAGACGTGGTGGTGATGAAATCTCACGCTCTTGTCCCCCAAGCACTAAAATGTGTTTATGCTCCTGAATTTAAGGTTTGTAATGGGTTTTGCTCACGGGAACGATTATTTTAGTGCCGACATTTCAAAAAGCAATTGATAAGTTTACACAGCCAAAAGAGCTCTGGCAATTATCTTCAAACTCAGACTCTGTGAAGAGCAAACCAGATCACTTAAGACCCCCTGAATCCATTCTGGGGCCAAGATTATCCAAACTGACAAGCTGAACCTGAGATAATTTATGCTGCAATGGGGGCTGATGAAGTCAAGATGCCAGTGTGGATGGCTGCTGCTAGGAGCATCCAGAGTCTCTTGCTTTCTTCCTGCCAACCAACTCCTTCCCTGCCCCACTCACTTTCCCAACAGAGTTGGCAGGGAAGGGGGCCATTCAGAGTGTCCTTGGCCTGAAAATTTGCTGGAATCATGCGTATTTTTTTTTCATATGAAGCTTTGAATCACTTGTGATAATATAAAGATCACCAATGTCAGGATTTGGGTTTTAATAGCATCTCTTGGCTGAGCCTTGGAGAAATCACACCAGTGAGCAGACAGATACATCAGGAAATGGCCCCGACTCGGCCAAGCTCTTCAGCTGATCCATCAGAATGGGATTTCTGCCAGGTGATTCTAGCCTTAGACCTACACTCTGAAGCACCATAAGAGGGTGAGGTACCAGTGTGCCTGACTTGCTTCAGATCTTCTCTCAGAGGTCTGGAAGAGTTCCTTAAGCTGACTACCCAGGTTCCCGACCTCAGGGTCTTCTTCATCCATCATCCCGGAGGCAGTCAAACTGCAGCAACCTAGGAGGAAAGAAGCCATGCTCTGCTAAGATAAACACACACGTTGAGTCTCTCCTCGTCTCCATATAAAATGAAAGAAACAGAATAAAAAGATCTACCAACCAAGAGCAGGAAGGTTGGGGGAGGGTAGAAAAACAGTGTCAACAGCTAGGGGAGAATGGAGGTGGATGGGTGCCTGTTGTTTTGGAAGGACGGAGGTAGATGTGCCTGCAGAGGAGTTACGCAGATGGGAAGCAACCACCTCATCCAGCTAAGGGCAGTGAGGAGACGAAGGCCCTAAGGTATCAGGTGATTTGGAAGCTGAGTTGAGAAATGCAGCTGGTTGACCCTCTGATGATGAAAGTGAGAATTGTGAGTGAGCCCGATGGTGATGCCCACAGGGCATCAGCCTTAGTTTCATGTCACAACACAACCAGAGAAAGACTGGAGATCTCCAGGGTTAAGTCTTCCAGGCGACACCAAACCCATCCTGGATAGCCAGGCAGCCATTCTGCCCCCCTACCCCTACAGGAAACAGAAGATTCACTCTCTGAGGAAGACAGGGATGGAGGCTTGTGCTCTGAGACTGGAGAGTAGCTGCAAACAGTAGAATAGCAGAGGTCTATAGACTGACTGGGAAACCCAGGCCCTTCCCTGGCCTCTCTCCGAGGCAGTCAGCAATGCAGGTGTTCTCGTAGAATATAGAAAGATAGTCTCTTCAGGAAAGTGACACCTCCCAAGGACTGAATGGCTGCCTCATAGGGCTGTTTGACCCTCTGATCATGGGACTGTGAGACAAATAGTGAATGAGCCTTAGCCCAGTGCATCAAGATCCCCAGGAGCTTCCAACCAGCCCTGGTTTCACGTCACAACACAAAATAAAACAAAAACGCACATCGAGGAGGAAAGGGAGAGGGACACTGGAAAAGAAAATCAGTCAGCAGCCCCTTGTGTGCTAGAGCACACGAAAGGGCTGGGGAGCTGATAGACAGAGGCCGTAAGGGAATGGAAGCAGATGCAGTCACTACGTCAGAAGAACAAAAGGCCACCCTGGTTCCCTTCCCTGCTCAGCTGAGAATAGTGTCTACATAGTCATTATAGTTTGGACACTATGATGATGTCACCACTTTGGGAAGGTGAGGGGCAGAGACATGGGGGAAAGGGAAGAAATATTTTTTAAAAAACCAGCAGGTTCCCGCGCTTATGCCTCTGCCCTGGTGGCCTGCCCATGTACTGGTGGGCAATGGCCGACCTGTTTTTATCTCATGGAGACTCTCTGGCCCGGAGCTCCTCAAATGTCTCCATCCAGCTCGCTAAGTTCCCACTGGCGGCTCGTTACCCGGCCAGCCCCATGCTTCAAAACCACCACAACCTTTGTGGTTCACCTCAAGCAAATCCAAGCTTTGCCGCCATCCCTTTCTCTCTTGAACCCAGACGAGCCGCCACGTTAAGGGAAACACAACACGAACTTAGTTCAGAAGCAACAGTAACTCAATCGCTGAGCACAACAACTGAAATCCTAATTTTGTAAGCCTTATTAAGTCTAACTCCTCTGGTAATTACATCTTGTCCTCCCGTTATCCTTGCCCAAAAAAAACCCTAATTCTCTCCTGCTTCCGTCTTCCTCCGTCCAACACGGAAGTCCCTCCTACTCGCCCAGTGATTGGCTCCTTCATTCATTAGAGAACTGGTTCACAAGAACAGCACCAGGCCCACCCACAACAGAAAATGATTTTCAAGAATGGAAGGGGAGGAAGAGGTAGGGGGTAGGCTTCTGGTTTTCAATATTCAGTTACCTGCAACTATTTTAAATTATGAAAATGCATTCTAGAGTAAATTCAAACACCAGTATATCCCACCTGTGTAAGAATAGAGACGCCAAGCTTCTGTGTCATTCCATAATGATGTCCAAACACACATGAAGGAAGTGCCCCTTGCCTTCTTCACAGCTGCCTAATAGCATAACTCCATGGGACTCACTATCAGTTCCCAGGGATAACCCTTTCAAATTTCTTCTGTTCTTGTTCTTCAGTGGCAGAGAATAAGGGACCTTCAGTTGACCATGAGTGCAGGCTAAAGCAAAAGCAAGACTCTGATCCCACCCACACTCCCATCTCCAAGTCTGGCCATGCTCAGACCTAACTGTTCCAAGCAGTTAATGAGAAGTCTCCAACTTAGAGCAGACTGCAAGCTCAACAGTGGATGAGGCTGTGCATGAGACAGAATTGGCTGCTGGGAGACAGGAAGGCACTGCTATCGCCAGTCTACCACCTCCCTCTCATCTTTCCCCCTTGACAAGAATGCCAATCAAGAGAGTAACTGTAGAAGACCCACCCAGTCCTGGCTTTTGTGGTGTCCAACCCATGCCAATATTTGCACACACTGAGGAAGTGTGCTATACTGAAGCTACCCAGGAAAACAGAGATGAAAAATGCCGGGGGCGGGGGTGTCTGCAATGGATTGGGATGAGAAAACCATCAAAGGAGACAAAACGATTGCATGTTTTGTCATAAGAGAGTTGGTCTAATGGGGCAGAAGAGCTGGCTCGGCAGGTAAGCAAACTTGTTGCTCTTGTAGAAGACCCAAGGTCAGTTCCCAGCACCCTTGCTGGGCCTCTCTCAACTACCTATAAATACAACTTCAGGATCTGACACCTTCTTCTGGCCTCTGAAGATACTCACACATACTCATAAAAAATATATTTAAATAAATATTTAAACACAGAGAGCACATCCTAAAGCCAAACGTCAATGCCTTCCTAATCTGATCCCCAACCAGCATGGTTTGACATAGACGCCTGAGGGAGAGAGAATGGCGCATTATAGAAGCAGTGACTGAAGCTGAGAGACACTTGTGTAGCGAGGAGGCCAGCCTAAGGATCTGCTCCATCCTGCTTGTGACAAAAGCCATGCAGAAGCTCCGGCGCTCTCACCAATATTCCCTATTTAATTTAATTATTTAATTATAACTCTTTTTTTTTTTTTTTAATCCTTGAGTTATGGAATTCTTGGCTTTGTCCTTCTCCCTACCCTGCCTTTGGTGAAATGACTCAGGGCAACATAAAGGGATAATTTAATTTATATAGCAAAAAAAAAAAAAGAAAAAAGAAAATCTAAAGAGATAAAAACTAAAAGAAATAAATTATAAGAAGCAGCCATTAGAGACCCTTCAAAAGGATAACACGATTTCAATTTCCCTCTGTCTCGCTCACTCCTCTCCACTTCTGCTCCCGAGTATGCCTGCATGTCTATATATTTATACAGGTTTTTTATTATTATTATTTAGTTAATATGAATTACAGGCCTCACGCGTCCTCCCTTCTAAATCCAAAATGAGGAAGCTTTCTCTTTTCTCTTGCTCCGTTTTTTTTTTCTTTCCTGCTCACCCCCCTCACTACCACGATTTACATTCTCAATGTAATGTATTAAAAAGTTGACAGGGACGAGCGGATTCACACGATGTCTGCTAAGAAACCCAATTTCCATGATGAATTGCCCGGAGCCCCTGAATCACAAACCATTTTTTCCGCTGCTCAGAAGTTGAGGGTTTTTTTTTTCCCTCCTTCTTCTTCTCCTTTTTTTTTTTTAAATCTTCTTTAAGCCTCTCTCCTAATCTCCGACTAGAAGAGATGGGTGAAAGGATTTTTTTTTCCCTAAACTAAGGAAGGCATTAGCATCTTACTGTTGTGCATCAGATGTGAAAATGCAAGGTTAGTAATATTTCAAATCAGCCGTGGTCTAAACCCCTTGATAAGTGAGCATGTGCCGTCTCTCTCTCTCTATGTCTCCTCCTCTCTCCTCTCCTCCCCATCCCCAGTTTTGTTTGAGTCATAAAAAGGAGCTTGGGGTTGGGGGAGAAGAGGAAAGTTGAGACCAGAGAGAATCTTCACAGATCTATCCATCTCTCTTTGGGAGTCACAGAATTTCAACTAAGATGGCCACTTTCCTAGACTTGACTCAATCTGTAGGTAGGTCAAGAACTTGGCAGTAATAACTCTGACTGTCCATTTGGGCTGCATCTGATGCCTCCAGCTAGCAGCAAAGCATTTCCTTCCCCCAGGAGAAGCCATCCGGGACTGCCCATCGTGAGAGAGCCACCTGAGCTCCTATAGAGAATTTAGGAATTTGAGGATAAACCAAGCTCTCACAGACATTTGGAATTTGGGGTTTCCTGACTCCCTGAAGTTTCAGCTGATCGCCTTTGGGTACATTCCCTCATGAGCTAATAGGGTGCTACATCCACTTGGGAAGAACTGACCTAGAGGTCCACCTAAACACCCTGGCATCTCCCAAAACACCAGCAGACAAAACACAAATAAAGCAATTATTTTTTTAGAAAATCACCATAGTCAAAGAGCTAGTGGGATGGCTCCACTGTTAAGAGTAATGGTCGCTGTTGCAGAGGACCTGAGTTCAATTCCCAGCAAATCATGGCAGCTTACAACCGTCTATAATTCCAGTTCCAAAAAGAGCCAACATATTCTTCTGACTTCCATGAACACATGGCACACATACATACATGCAATCAAAACATTCATATACATAAATAAGTAAATCTTTTAGTAAAAAAAGAATTAATATAGTCAACACTAAGAGAGGCAGGGAGCTAAAAAATGCCAAAGCACTTGAAGATGATACCGAGGTGCAGAAAATAAAGAGTCTGTGCACTCAAGTCTCAAGCCACAAATCCAAATTAGACTCAGGAAGGCTGAGTTTCTCTTTAATGAAAACTTAAAATTCAGGTATTCAGAGAGTTTCTAACCATTTAAGAGAGACCATGCTGTGGCCTAGAGTGTTAAGAATCTCCATTTTGAAACTGAAGAACAGAACTCAAGTGAGCTGCAGCCATGATGGAAGTAACTGAGATGAAGACAACTCCAAGTTTGTCCTGCATGGATAGCAACTCTGGGTTCACCTGTGAGCAGTCCCAGGAGCTGCTACAAAAGCACTTTAAGACAGACCCAACCCTAACAAGGAGTCTCTGGAGGTCTTGGCTAATGCACTCAAACTGACAAAAGGAGGCATCAGGATTTGGTTCCTGTATCTAAGAGGTGAAATGGAGTTCAAGCAATTGTCTGAGGCCCACACATCTGAGCTGGAGTCAAGGGAACATACACTTCAGTCTCACTTTGTCAGAAGCTATGGGTCAAACTTTGGCCTAAGAATTAGTTTAATGTACTTCCAGCAAAAGGATTGGAAAAGGTTCTACCAAGAACCCATAGGTTCTACCAAGCAGAACCCCAAGGAGTACTCCCAAAATAACTTTGGAAGCCTTGAAGAGGCTCACACTCTCTTCAGGGTATCAAAGCAGAGATGGCATATCACAGGATTTCTGACTCCCTAGCGCATTTATTATATGCTCTTTTTGTTAATGTTTTTCAACTTCCTTGTTGGGTTTTATGTCTATTAATGTTATATTAATAATAAACTACTTATTCCCAAGAGGAATAAAAAATAATCTCCATCTTGTGGGTGAAGAAACTGAAGGCTTAAAAGAGAGAAGGACTGGTCCAGCTGTAAGGTGAGAGATGGAATCTAGCCATTGTGGAATAGGCCTTCCTTCTCGTTATCATTTGCATTAGTCAGCTGTCCATTAATGTGACCAAATGACTAAGAAAAACAACCATAATCCCAATGCTCACCTCTGAACCTTGCTGATTTGAGGAAAGCAGTCAGCACAATGTGAGGACATTTCAGACCAAAGCTATGGTGTCTTCCCAGATTGGCTTTAGTAAGGGGACCTAATGGTCATTTGACTGAAAAGTCCTCAATGGGACTTGACTCAGGGATAACAGGAAGTCATCATGGTTCAGGGTCCCCATCACTCAAGGAAGATAAAGAGTGAGACTGGCCTGAGCAGAGATCCTTTCTCACGTGTAGGAACATCTCTGGTAAGCAGGGATCCTGTATCATTTGTAGGAATATCTCTTGGGCCTGTCACTCATTTACCTCCACAAGTAATCCTTAGACACTCATTATTTCTACACTCCCTCCATCCCTTGACACAAACAACTTGATTTGAAAATGGACCAAAATTCCCAACAGGCACTTCCCCAAAGAAGATGGAAAGATGGCAGGTAAGCACAGGAAAAGATCTCCATCGTGCATCATGGGAAAAAGGAAACCAAAACGGCATCTAGATGCCCTTATCAGAGAGGCCAAGTCAAAGTACCAGTACCACTAAATGCTGAGTGCAGAATAATGGGGACTCTCAGTTATGGTCACTGGGAATTCAAAACTAGGAAGAAGGGACAGCCACACCAGCACTGATGTAAGGTTGACCAGTTGGTCTGGCTTGGTTTGTTGTTTTTCTAGCACTGGGAATTGAATCCAGAGCCTCTCACATGCTAGACAAGTGATCTGCCACTGCACCACTGCGCTACATTACCCAACCCTGACTCCGGAAATTTCTTACAGAACTAAACATGTCCTTACTATGACATTACAGTATTCACTCAAGTGGGCTGAAAACGTACGTCCAAACAGACTCCAAAATACAGGCGTCTGGAGCTTTCCAAAGAAACTTTTCTTTTGAGACGGGATAACAGTTGATCTTGTTGTCAACTTGATTGGATCTTGAGTCAACTAAGACACATGCCTCTGGAAGAACCCACTTGAGGAAAAAGATCTTCCCTCTGAGTGGGCAGTGGCTTCCAGTGCCAGTGGCCAAGATAGAAAGAGGTCTGAAGGAAAAACACCTTTTTAAATATTTATTTAATTATATAAAACTATTTTAATTTTAAGTATATTTTGATCCTATTTTTCTCTCCTCCAAGTCCTTCCAGATCCTCCCCATCCTTCTCACCCAACTTAAGTTCTTTCTCAAAGAAAGAACAAAAACCCAACACACAATACCACAGGGTTGTTGGGTTGTTTTTTTTTAATTAATATGGTTTGAAAAAAATAATAAATCATACTGGCAGTAAAAGAAGATATATATGATAATAATAATAATGATATCCCTTGGACTTGAAGCTAACTTCTGAATATGACAGTTGAAGGCCTTTTCAAAACCCTTAAAGGAAAAAGCTACAACCCAGAAATCTATACACAGCAAGCAAATATATGAGATGAAAACTGGACAAGATATATGAGCATTGATTGTATAAGGAAGTGACAGTGCTGTCTAACAGGATTAGAAACAAAAGGCATTTGATTAGGTTGTAACAATATTTTTTTAAGATTTATTTATTATTATACATGAGTTCACTGTAGCTGACTTCAGACACACCAGAAGAAGGTGTCAGATCTCATTTAGGTGGTTGTGAGCCACCATGTGGTTGCTAGAATTTGAACTCAGGACCTTCAGAAGAGCAGTCAGTGTTCTTACCCACTGAGCCATCTCACCAGCCCTGTAACAATATTTTTAAGCAGTGTTATAATACATAGAGCTAGAAAGTTCTCACACTACTAGGAAGGAAGTTTAAGTCCCTTAACTTTGAGTCTTATCATTTAAACCTTCATGTCATGATTTCCAAAGTAACTCCTGAAAATTATAAAGAGAACATAAGGCAGCCAAGATAATCAGAAGAAACAAGATTATAACAATAAACATAAGGAAGGAGAATCAGACATGAAATTGGCATAGAAAATACATTTTATAAAACATTCCTGCATGGAGCATGGTGGTGCATGCCATGAACTCTAAGTCCATAGGGGAAGCTGATACAGGAGGGTGCTGAAGTCAAAAGTCAAAGCTAGCTTGGTTTCCACAACAAATCCTTCCCTAATGGGGAAAAACGCAAAAGTGCCAGCTCTTACAATAACTATGGGCAATAACACCTCCATCAAAGAAAATGAGAGAGGTGGCTCAGGGGTTAAAAGCACTTACTGCTCTTCCAGGAGTCCTGAGTTCAATTTCCAGCAACCATCTGTAATGGGATCCAATGCCCTCTTCATTTGGTGAATCTGAAGACAGCTACAGTGTACTCATATACATAAAATAAATAAAATCTTTTTAAAAATATATATATTACAAATATATATATATACATACATAATCTCCCTACTGCATACTGTTTTCAACCGGTACATAAAATAGTGGATATTAGCCCAGAAACTTAGAATACCCAAAATACAAGATACAATCTGCAAAACGCATGAAACTCAAGAAGAACGAAGACCAAAATGTGGACACTTTGCCCCTTCTTAGAATTGGGAACAAAACACCCATTGAAGGAGTTACAGAGACAAAGTCTGGAGCTGAGACGAAAGGATGGACCATCTAGAGACTGCCATACCTGGGGATCCATCACATAATCAGCCTCCAAACGCTGACACCATTGCATACACTAGCAAGATTTTGCTGAAAGGATCCAGATATAGCTGTTTCTTGTGAGGCTATGCCGGGGCCTAGCAAACACAGAAGTGGATGCTCACAGTCAGCTATTGGATGGATCACAGGGCCCCCAATGGAGGAGCTAGAGAAAGTACCCAAGGAGCTAAAGGGGTCTGCAACCCTATATGTGGAACAACAATATGAACTAACCAGTACCCACCCCAGAGCTCATGTCTCTAGCTGCATATGTATCAGAAGATGGCCTAGTCGGCCATCATTGGAAAGAGAGGCCCATCGGTCTTGCAAACTTTATATGCCTCAGTACAGGGGAACGCCAGGGCCAAGAAGTGGGAGTGGGTGGGTAGGGGAGAGGAGGGGAGAGAGTATGGGGGGACTTTTGGGATAGCATTGGAAATGTAAATGAAGAAAATATCTAATAGATAGATAGATAGATAGATGATAGATAGATAGATAGATAGATAGATAGATAGATAGATAGATAGATAGATAGATAGCAAGGTATAAGTGAAGGGTTAACTATGAATTTAGGAAAAAAGGCTGTTGGACCTAGGAGGCAGAGTCAGGGCTTGAATTTACCTACTGTGGTCATGTGACACACTTAGCTCCCTCCTACCATTCCTGCCAGCCTTGTACCCAGATACAACACAGCCCCAGAAATTCAGGCTGGAGATATAGTCCCCTACTGTGTGAAAACTGTGGTCTGCAGAAGAGAGGCCACCACCCAGCCAAGGCATGAATACTGTCCAGACCTAACACAAAGAGGCCTTGTGACTTCAGTGAACTCCAAAGCGAAAGGATCCACAGCACAGAACATTGCAAAGGTAGACCTTAAAGCAGAAAAGAAAGAACAGCCCACCTTTGAAATCTTGGAAAACTGATAACAGAACAGAAAAATTAAAATATAAGTCGCTTTGAGAAAAAAATAAAAAGTCTTACATTGACTGTTTCCATCACTGTGTGCATAAAAAAGGGGGGAGTCATAAAGAACTGGAGGAGCAAATCAAGAATTTCTCAGTTCCTATATCTAGTATTAAATTTCAGATAAAAACAAAACAAAAGTTACATAGGTCAAATGTCCCCTGTGTCAATTCCAGACTCTGCATTTATGACTGAAACCACCTCATGGTTATACATCTATCCCAGTCTGGGCTGCCTTCATTCAAGTTCCCAGGCACAGCAATTTGCACAAGGTGTGCTCAAGGCAAGGAAACTATTAGCTAAAAAAAGCTATCAAATATTGTATTCTTTCAAGTATATATATTTGGCATATGCAATATCAAATGCCTTCTCGTCGAAACTCACAATTCCTCCTTTTAAGGACATTAGCTGCTACAGTGAACAAAAAGAAGAAAATATAAGCAATCCATTGCTAACATTTTTCGCTCCCTTTCAACTTCTGTACTTGGCTTTTAGACTTCAAAATAATACGCTTTTCAGAAGCAGTAAGAACCACATTCTTGAAATTTTTATAAACAGATACATGATTCCTGGGGTTCTTTGCCAACTATGCTTAAAGAATCATATGTAAGTATTAATAGTGTAGATAGTTACAGGATTAAACAGCTGTTACAGAGTCATTGAAGAATAAAGATTTATATAGCTACAAAAAGATAAAACAGAGATGGAATTTGAGTCAAAAATTATTCCTACGAGTAGACATTGTCTTCATAAAAACAAAAGATTTGATTGTGAGAAAAATAAACAATTTTAAGTATATACATTTAATAACCCGACTTAATGTAGAACACAAAGCCTGAGATCATACATGAAACAGAACTACAGCCACAGCAACAGCAGCGTCCTGCCCAGGGACTGACAGAATCCACTGATAAAGATCAAAAAGGAGATAAAGGATATGAAAAACACTATTAACCAAATGAGCTTCTAGAGAACACTGTCTGACAACCACAGGACATGTGATTTTTGCAAATACATTTGGGGCAGGGGAGATGCTATTTGTAAAGCAAAGAGATATGAAAAAAATTCTGAGATCAGACTCCATCCCTGTATGAAGCACCATCTATCCAGAAACTATACTAAGGTAGCAGGAGTTAGATTCTCAAATATCTAGAAGTTAAGACAGAAATGGTGATAGCTACAGAGCATAGGAGAAATATGATGGACATTTCAAAAAACTTAAAGCCAAACAATGAAGATACCTCAGCCTTGAAATGGACTGATTCATAAAGAAGAGATGGACCAGCAGCAAAGAGCCATGTAAATGTGTTAGGATAAGGAAAGCGCACAAGAGGGCGGGGGCGGGGGTAGGGGGAAAGAGAGAGAGAACTAGTGAGACAGAAGACAAACAAAAAACACACGCACCAGAAACAAACCTGAAGTTGACTCTGGGATAACATGATAGAGCACAAACATCTCAGGGCAGGACCACAAAGGAAACCCCATCACAGACTAAATGTAAGAAACAGATGAGATGTTGAACAGCAGGATGCCCATGTGCTGGAAAACACAGGAAACCACATCACACCTGACAGGTGTGACACCCATGGCAAACATTTTAACACCACGGTCTCCTATGCAAGAAAGTACTTTTAATAACAGTCAATAATCAAATGCATAATAATTACCAAAATGGAAAGACAGCGAATTTTTTTAATTGAGCTTCATACTCCAGTAAGCACAGGTACCAATATATTATAATGAATATTACAGAACAACGGTTGAAAAATAAAGCAATGCGCTCATCCTTCTGAATTGACAGGTTATGTTCTTACAAGGGAAATACTTATGTACATACATGCTGCTCTACCACAAAAATAATGTAAATATTGTAATTCCAGTAGATACTAAGCCACACATCTACTGGTGGCCCCCCTACCAATCCATCTTCCCTTATACATGTCCACAGACTGTCTAGACAGATTTGTCAACTCTTGGAGAAATTGAAAAAGAAAAATACCTTTTCTTTTTTTTTTTTTTTTTTTTTTTTGAGACAGGGTTTCTCTGTGTAGCCCTGGCTGTCCTGGAACTCACTCTGTAGACCAGGCTGGACTCAAACTCAGAAATCCCCCTGCCTCTGCCTCCCGAGTGCTGGGATTAAAGGCGTGAAGAAACAGTCACACAAGTAGTTAAGAGACGTTTCAAACACAGTGTTAAGTGTGGCTATGATGCATAAAATGCTCACCTAGGCAAAGTCCAGAAATTGCAATACCACCTCTCCTTCTGTTTCTTCCAGGCCAGTTCCTGCCATTTCTAAACATCTCTACAGATGTTCAGAAGCTCCAAATGTTCACACAGAATAGCAGGTCCTCTCTGTGTTTTTTCATTCAGTTGAGTGATCGCTGTTAACTTCAAATCTATGCTTCTCACTGGATAGAAGGTGAAACTCTAGGCTAAGGGGCATGACACAACACCTGCTTGAGCAGGCAAGCGCTAGGAAGCCCCAACTCTTACCAAAGTGAATCATGTCCACATGCATCAGAGTTAGCTGCACAAGTCAAAATTCTTCCAATTTACCTGTACACAAAATGCTGTTTTAGGGCCAGTGAGGCAGCTCAGTGGAGGAAAAGTATTCACCACACAAGCCTGAGGATCCCTGGGATGCTTGGTGGAAGGAGATTACCAACTTCACAGATGTTATCCTCGGACTTCCATATGCATGCTTTAGTAGTCACAGACAGACAGACAGACAGACAGACACACACACACACACACACACACACATCAATAATAATAAATACTGGTTTAGCAAAATAGAACTCTCAATATGGAGACTCCTGAAGAATCTAAAAATAGATTTACCCTGCAACCCAACTATACTAGTCCTTGGAATATGCCCAAAGTACTAGATATCCTATACTTGAGATACTTGCTCAGCCATACTAATTAACAATCAATTCACAATAACATGGAACTAGAAATAGTTTATATGCCTAACAACTGATGAGTGGGTAATGAAAGTGTGGTGCACATTTACAGTAAAATTCTATTCAGCTGTAAAGAAAAATGAAATTAATAGGTAAATGAGTGGCACTGGAGAATATTATAGTCAGAGAGGTAACCTAAACCCAGAAAGACAAACTCTGTATGTTCTCATTTATTTGTGGACCCTAGACCCAAAAGGTTTGAGTGTAATTTAGGTGCTAATGAAGGGGAAAAAAGAGTTTGGGGAAGGGGCTTAATTAGAGAGATGAGAGAAGGTTAATTCAGAGGGAGAAGGAGGGAGAAAGAATAAAAAACACCAAGGATATTTGAAAAAACCTTAGGAAAACATGTTGTTTTATAAGCTTCCTTTAAGACACATGACAGACAGATAGACAGACAACAATAGAATTATAATGCAGTTACTCTATATGACAAGATAAAGCAGGATCCAGAAGCCATAGACTACCTAACAAAACCCCAGTGCCAGGCAAGGATTAATTCCCTTCAAGATGTTGGTCAGGAGAGGCCCAAGAGACACCCAAAATGATGCATACAGTCTCTTTTCATTGCTCTTGGTTGCCTGCTAGAATCTAACAGTAAGTAAGACCCCCCTATTACTAAAGACACCACAAATTTCAGTTACAGGGCATGGGGAGACAAGCTGCTTCTGACTTGGAAGTCTCTTCCCTGAGGTCTAATTCTCACAGTGTTGGAAGGAAAGTGCCTAGAATCTGCCAAGGGAGAAAAGTTATCAGCAACCCCATCCATCCATCTGTAAATCCTGAGAACCAGCAATAAGAGAACTAGCAAGAGATCCCATTGGTGCAATTGTGGCACCTGTTACTCAGAAGCAACCAACAGCTGCTTAACCGGACCTGAAGCCTGATCAGTTGGTGGGAACTTGTGCATAGCTATAAACCAAGCCAAGACCTATGAGCGAAGAGATCATAGGTCTTAGAGGAAACAATCGTATCAAAGTAACATTGTTTCCAACTGCCGTTTAAATAAATATCCTTACGTGTAGGTGCTGTTCTCACCCTTCAACAAAGAAGATTCTTTTTGCAGGAAATGGAGACTATTAGATCCCCAACCTGTCAGACTGCAGAGACTAAGTGACCGTGAGATGCCCATCCCCAAATGGAATATCTACAGTACACCTATAGCTCAAGAAACATCTCAGAAAACAGGGCAGTAAGATTGTAAGCACCTGAGGACCAGGACAATAGTGTCAAAGTAACATTGTTTTCTGCTGCAAGATGTTTCTTCTGAACAGGATGAGGATGTGACTACCATAAAGTCTTAGCACTGTGGCTGCCTACGCCAGACCTGCAAAAACCACATCAACTGACAAGCCAATATGGATGCAGGAAAAGTCCACAAGACCCTACCCCTAGATGAACTGCTGCAGGCATCAATGAATGTTGAAGGAGAGAAAATCGATGTTTAAGAGTTTCAGGGGTCTTTCTTTCTTTCTTTCTTCCTTCCTTCCTTCCTTTATTTCTCTTTTCCTTTTTTGCCTCAATTCTGATACTGAGGGATGAACCCTAAACACAGGCAAATAAGGGTAACACTTACTAGATTAAATAGGTTTTGTGTGTGTGTGTGTGTGTGTGTGTGAGAGAGAGAGAGAGAGAGAGAGAGAGAGAGAGAGAGAGAGACCACCAAATATAAAAGAGCTTATGAATTTGATGGAAGCTATTGAAGAGGGGAGAAGGGTGGAAAGAATGCAAATATGTTGTACTCATGTATGAGAATCTCATATTAAAAAATAAGGATAGGACTGGAGAGATGGCTCAGAGGTTAAGAGTGCTGACTACTCTTCCAGAGGTCCTGATTTCAATTCCTAGCAACCATCTGTAATGGGATCCGGTGATCTCTTCTGCTATGTCTGAAGACAGCTACAATATACTTATATACATAAAATAAATAAATAAATCTTTTTTAAAAAATAAGAGTAAAAATGCTGTTTTGGAGACTGTATTACTTTGAAGTGCCAATTTAAAGCTTACACGGATATTGTGAAAATACAAACAAAATGCCATTGTTTTGCAACTTAACCAATAAAAATGTGAGCTGAGGGCAAGAGGATTTCCTGAAATCGCTGAGACCCTTTCATTGTATTGCTGTTTCAAACTCTTTATACACAAGACAGTTCCTTGCTGCATCTACCCAGGATGGCTTGACCTCAATTTTTTGTCAGAAATTATTCTGCACACCAGAATATGCAAACAAAAACTATTCGTGATCATCAGAAACTTGGAATAACCTTAATATCCAACAACAAGAGAATACTCATACAGTGCAGAGTACAGTCATGTGATGGAACACACGGTCAGCCTCCAGAATAGAACTCTCATTTCTTTATTACACAGAAGGCAATTTCTCTATGTGCCTTTTTGTCTGTTCTTATTTATTATTCAACCCCTTATCTAGTTGTGATCTCTATTCTATCTATTTATAGCACCTAGCCTGGTGCCTGAGAAATGGTAGACACTCAGAACTCATGAATGAATGAATGAATGAATGAATGAATGAATGAATGAACGATGCCTGTAATGAGTGGTTTCTGCTGAGCCCAGACTGCCTGAGAGCCACTCCACCACTCTGAGGTCACTCTGTTGTGATCTTTAATGTACATTTTTTTGTTTGTTTCATTCTCAAAGGCAACCCTATTTTTCTCATTTCCAAAATTTGGGGGACTCTTGACTGAATGCCCAAATACTGACAATATCACTATCAGAGTGATTGATATATTTATTCATCTACTCTGAATTTAATGGACCCAATAATGATGATTAGAATTTTATTGAGTGAGTCTTTTTGCAGGCAAATATTCTTTGAGTCCCACAGGTAACCTTGTCAGCATTCACGTAGGAATATGAAATGGGCACTAGTATTATTATCAGATAAGGGAAACTGAGGTGCAAACCATAACTTTTCAAAAATGCATGCAACTGGGTCCATGGTAGAGTTGGATTCAAAGCCACAGAGCACAGTGTGTTACGCTGCATCAAGTACTCAAAGCTGAAAATGAGAGCTTAATTAATTGCAACTCACACTGTGGATTGGCTGAGAGGCTGAGCAGCTCTGTCTAGGTTGCATGGCGAAGGAAGATGGTGCTGATGGGCCCCACATGGGGCCTGGGAAGCCAGGCTTCAGAAAGTCAGTGCCCATGTGGGCTTCAATAAAGAACCCTTCAGATCCCGCCCTTTTCCTGTGCTGGGTAATCACAGGATTTACCTGAAGGAGCCAGGATTGTGTCTCTTGTGATCCTGGCTGGGGGCTCAGAGCACCCGTTGCTACTGGAGTCATCTATAATTAGAGGATTAGGCCATCTCACATTTGGGCTGACTGCAGGCATCCTTGACAAGCATCAGTCTTACTGATGGATACGGATGTCTCTGTGGTTGTGGCTCCACGTAGAGAGGGGTAGGACTTCAGAAAAGCAGGACAGGGAAATAAGCCGCAGAGACCTTTCAGGCTTTCTCTTCTCTCTCTGCTCGGGTTTTATGCCCCTTTTTGAACATTTCATGCACCAGAGATCTGTAGCCACCCCCCTTTTTCTTCCTCTGCCATTCTGCAGATGGGCTGCAGCCCTTCCTGGACTGCACTGGATTATCAAGCCAGGGACAATGTTAATTCATACAAGGGGTTTGTCTGGCGCAGGGATTTCTTCCAAAGCCAGTTCTTTTTTTGCCAGCTTCTCTTTAGACATCAGTTTCTAAGCTGGGTTGACATACGCAGTCTATATTCGGCACAGTCCTGAGAAGAACTGCTCTTAGATATTTTGCCATCCATCAGTCTTTCTGGCCTCCCTTATGGTCAGTCACTGGAATACTATTAAATTATTGCATGCTCCTGGCAGAAACATGAAATGAAATAAAGCATACTAAAGAGAACCTGAGACTCCTCTATGAGACCACCCACACCCGAGAGAGGAACCCTGCTATTAGCTTGGTGCCTATACTCACAAGGCATTTAAAGTTTGATAGAAAGACGACTATTAACATATTCTAAAATACTGTTTCTACTCTTTGATAATTTTATGGGGGGTCCATGTGCTCTACCCAGATAGAGTCATGCATAGGCAAAAAGTTCTTAAAATGCTGGTCTGCAGCTGCTCTTTCCCCTTGGTGCTGGACAGCAGCATGTGGTAATAGCAGGCAGGTAGAAGCAGTTGCAAGTTGGCATGGTCTAATGTTCCAGTGTTCCTGTCCCACACAGACCTGTGATACTGAGATGTTGAACCCTTGGAATATCCAGTGCCCTTGCAGGATCCTTCCACTGACTCTCTTCTCTCCTTGCAACTTGCTTCTATTGCCCTGATTCCTGCCCTGGTCATTCTAGAACTACTAAGATGGACTTTCAGTTATTGTTGGCTTCTGGGAGGACCTGCCTTTAGTGGGGCAATATTAGGCAGTCAGAGCTCCCAGAAGACCATTTGCTCAGATGTAGAAATGCCCTCCTACCAGGGCAGAGTCCTTGAGGTCAGATAAGCTCCTGGTGAGATCAGCAGGAGGTCTGCAGCAGCCACACCATATAGAGCTCCCAAATGGATCCAGGCCTGGAGAGGAGAAGGGGTGGAGGAAGGACATCCACCCCTCCAGCTGTCAAGTGGACTTTGCCAGTGCCTTGAGACTGGAAGCCAAGACCGAGGCCCTAAAAATCAGGGCAACTGACAGCAGAACTGCCCAGGAGCTAGCTGATCACCAAGTAATCGGGCACCAACCACGGAGCCTGCCTCCAAGGCAAGGACTGTTTCCACCATTAAAACGGAGTTGCTACATTGTGCCCCAGGCTGAGAAATGCAGTCTGGGCTGTCCCAGAGACCAGCATGAAGGAAATGAGATGACACCTTGGGACAGTGCCAGGTGGTGTCGGAATCGGTGTCAGAGCCCCACAGCACCCAGAAGTCACCAGTGGTCTGCATGGCACTTACACGATCTGTTCCACATCTCACTTCTGTCATTATCCCATGCTCACTGCCAATCTCCTGTCTCTCTGAGATTCCATCGCAGTCAGTAGCAAAGAAAGTAGGCAATGAAAGGCCATGCCAGAGAGGTTATTATTGGACCAAACTCCTCAACACTGGGAGCTAACACTGAGCCGTGGTGTCTCCTAGCAAACTCACTAAGGAAGCCTGAGCAGCCAGTCTATTTCTACAGCTCAAGATGGTGTTGGCTGGGCATGGGGGAGTACTCGGTTGCCACAGCATTCGAGAGTCAGAAGGAGGCAGATCTCTGAGAGTTTAAGGCCAATCTGGGCATACATAGTAAGACTTTTTCTCAAAACCACCAAGCAAACAAGAAGGGATGTTTGGATCAATTACAGTGACTTGGACAAATTGGCCTTCATTTTGAGCCAATCAGAGTTATGCAGGTTTGTGCTTTGCACCAATCATAACCTTCCTATTCATAGTTGTCCCTCCACCACCGGAAATGCGCCTCCAGTGGCTGAGTGGGGACGGTCCATGGAGGCTTGTAACAGGAAAAACAAAAACAAAAGCAACTTAGCTGCACATTGTTTCCAACCCTGGCACGGCTGTGCTACCTTCAGTAGCCTGAAAAACCAGCTGCAGTCTTCTGGAGAGTTCTCTCAAGGCATCTGTGGGGTTTCTAGACAGCTGGAGCCGGCATGAGGGTTCTATGTCTGTCTGGTGATCCTCTTGCTTCTGAGAGCTCGGGAAGCAAGAGACAGCCCAATAGCTGCCCATTAGTCAAACTGCCCATCTTACCTACTTACTACAGAAGAATGAGTTTCAGGACGATGACTTAAATCAAACTTGACGGACTTGATAACACCAACAGGGGTCACTCTAATGCCAATGGTGATTTTGACAAGTTTGAATGACACTTTAACGATGCCTGCCCTGTACACTGGGAAGGGTGAGTCCTCCTCATCTGCCATAACACACTGTGGATGCTGACCAATGTCTGAATAATTGGAGTGACTTCTCCTCGTTAACAGCTACAGTGTTTCATAGTTCAAGGGTCAGGGGGAATCCCACTGGAGCATAGAGAACCACCTTTCAGATAAAAGCTGGGTTTTCTTCCACATGCCTTTCCCACTTGGCAGCTCCTCAAATTCTGTAATTTACTAAGTCCAGGCAAGTTTGCTTCCTAAATTCACCCAAAAGCACCCTCTTTTTATTTCTACTACCACACTGTAGTCTAGGTCACTGGCTCGACCCATGTAAAGTCTACAGACATCCAAACTAGCATCTCTGAGCAGATCGCCAAGGCAGACAGACAGCCCTTTGTGCTTACAAGCGTTGTGGTTCCTTTCCTTTGCCCTTGCAATGTGAGCATGCCTTCACGTTAGCCCGTGAGGCCCTCGTGACAAGGTTCCCACTGATAGAGAAGATCAGGCACACTTCCGGAGGTTCTGCCAGATCCAGAAGGCCATGCACACTTAAAGCTCTCATAATTACCATTCCTTTTCTCTCCAAAACTGTAGTGATGTTACCGCACCATCAGTGGCAATTGAACGCCAAATGAGAATACAGTTTTGTAGCTTCACCACCATCCCCACTATTGTATACAGAAAGAAAGAAAGAAAGAAAGAAAGAAAGAAAGAAAGAAAGAAAGAAAGAAAGAAAGAAAGAAAGAAAGAAAGAGGAAACCCTCAGAGCCTAAATATTGATTTAACTGACATTATGTCTTTACATCCATAAAATAATATAACTTGAGGCGGTTTCAAATTAATCCAGGATATGCGGCAGCAGCGGCAGCTTTGCCAGACATGGAAGTGCACAAAGACTCGGTTGGGAGGAAATTACAAACCATGGCTTCGAGGACCTCCCACGGACCTGCAAGTGGGCGTGTCTGCTTCCATACTGAGCCTTGCAATTTCAGTATCTCTAGGGCAGCCAGCTGGAGGCAGCCATTGGGCTTGGAGAAAGATGTCCCTGGATGCTTCTTTATTTAATCTAGAAGAGCATTTGCTGTCCTTTTCCTTGCTTTAACTCTTCGATGAGTCATTCTGAGTCACCGTTCCCCCAACCTCCCCACCATGTCTCCAGAGGTAACTCTGATTAAGCTCAGCAGATTGTGAGGTCTCTGGTCTGAGAGTGGAGCCACACAATCCAGATGAGGCTCTGTTTCATCAAGTAATCTAGATCCTGTTTAATCTGGATCCTCAGTTCAGCTTCAACTTCCCTAAATCCAATCTTCCAGAGTTTGTTCTTTCTTTTTCATCTTGTATGTATGGGGTATGTATACATGTTCATATGTGTGCAGGCAGGCAGGCAGGCATGTGTACATGTGTGTGTTTGTGTGTGTATGCATGCGTGTCTGCCTATATGTGTGCATGCATGAGTGTGTGCCTGCATGGGTGCATATGTGTGTGTGTATGCATGTATGCACTCAAGCACGCATGGGTGTACCCATAAATGTGAAAGTAGAGGCCCAAAGTTGACATAAATGTCCTCTTCATTTTCCAGTCCATTTACTAAGACAGGATCTCTCACTGAACCTGCAACTCACCAACTCTAAGTGACCTAGCTCATCAAACACTGAATTAAGTACCAGAAAATCAGCCAAGGAAAGAACAGGCATGATCTTCGCTTTTACACTGTAGCACAGAGCAAGGTCTGGAGGGAACAGGGCCTAAGGCATAGCGTCTGGCTTCCTAAAGAGCACAGTTCTGTCCACATTCAACATCAGATCCTCATCTAGGAGGGGTCCTGAGTGACGAACGCAGGGTCTATGCTCGGCTCCCCAGAGATAACATCCCACTCTCTCAATTTCGAGGCTTTAGTTCTCAAGAGAGCGCTGCTATTTTTTCCTCTGCTTTTAAATTATTTTCCCAGTTCCTATGGTTGATTATATTATTGACCTCAATTTGTCACCTCCCCTTGAATTTATGCCCTTCCCTCAGTGACTAAACTCCTACTGGAAGATCGTAAATTTAGTCATGTGACTTCCCGTGGCCAATGTGCTATCAGCAAGCATAGCATCAGCAGAAACACTGACTGCTTTTGTGGGCATACTCTCATGATAGGGGCATCTCTCAAAAGATGGCGATACTTTAAATGATTAAGGGAACCTGTCCCTAGAGGGAGCTATCACAAATGGGGTACTGTTACTACAGACAAAGCTGTCACACTTTCTGCATCTAATTGGGAAAGCTACTGTCTCTCCCTTCACACTTTCTCTCTCCAACTAACAGTGCATGACTTTCTAGGCTCTTCCTTGAAGAATCATGGGAGTCAACATCGCTTCAGAGCACCAAGTTTGCATTTTAAGCATGACTCTGGGTTTTATATCTTTGTGTGTGTGTGTGTGTGTGTGTGTGTGTGTGTGTGTGATATCATGGACAGGTATGTGTTTACCAACCAAGCCATTTCTCCAGCCCACCACTCTGGATTTTGTTAGTTGTGTGACCTTGAACTTTGGGGTAATTGAAGATCTCCGACAGTCATTTTCTTCATTGGGAAAATTAAGCATTACCTATTTCAAATGAGTCAAATTATCTGTATGATTATCTTACTCTGAACTCAGATGTGGTATTCCACATAGATTGTGGAATGCCTATTGCTTTAATGTTGTTTATAATTGTCATTAATTTGTGGGGTTTATTTCTTATTTTTCTTTATAGATGTAAACTTGTACATAGTTATGGGTTTCATGTGTATTTTCATTAAAGTTCATCTTATTCTTTGACCATCTCAAATACCCTCCTCTTCCTCTCCCTCCCACAAGACTCCTTCCTTCCCCAGAAAGCCAAACTTTTACTGTCGTGCCATTATTTACAGCATGCCATATATATTTATGGAGATATGATATATATAAAATCATTTTTATGTATCTAAGTAAAATCTAGGAAACACATGTGAGAGGAAACTTGTGCAATATTCGCCTTTCTGTAGCATATTTCTTTCACTTAATGCGAGAATCTCCAGTTACATCAACAAATGCCAAGACTTCTATCTTTACGGCTGAGTAAAACTCCACTTTCTATTGTATATATGTGTGAGTGTGTGTTTTCATCTTCTTTATCATTCATCCATTGATGGACACCCAGTCATAACTTGACTATTGTGAATAGTTCAGAAATAAACATGGATGTGCAATGATCTCTATGGTGCACTGACCTAGACTCCTTCAAGTATAGATAGAGCTGGGCCAGGTGGGTCATATAATTGTTCTATTTTTTTATTTGTTTGTTGAGGATCCTCCAGAGTTGCCAAACTAATTTACATTCCCCAAGAACAGCATATAAAAGGTTTCTTTTCCCTCACATCTTTACCAAAATGTTTTGGGTTTTTTTTTTTTTGGTGTTTTATTAATGATGGCTGTTATCATTGTGCTAAAATGAAGTTTCACTGAAGTTTAATGTACAGGCTTATGATGGCTAAGACTGTTGAAGATTCGTTTCACATCTGTACTTCATCTTTTTAAGAACTGTCTGTTCATTTCATTAGCTCATCTATTAATTAGACGGTTTATAGCTTTGGGATGTTGCGATTGTTATTGTCTTGGTATTTCACTTTTTTTAATTCTTACATGTTCTGGGTATGAATCTTCTGGCATGACTATTTTAGAGAAGTGTTATTTTATCCTGTAGGTGTTCTCTTTATTCAACTATTTTCTTTGTTGTACAAAATCTTCTTAATTACGTGTAGTCTCATTCTTAGTTGTATTTCTAGGGCTATTGAAACCTTTTTCAGAGAGATCTTCTCCATGCCTACATCTTGAAGTGTTGTTTCCTTTATTTGGTTGGTTGGTTGGTTGATTGGTCAGTCGGTTTAGAGGTTAGAAGATTTAATTCAGTGTGGTTTTAATTTCAGTTAGGTAGGTTGGCTGTTTGATTGGTTAGTTGGTTGGTGGGTGGGTGGGTGAGTGGGTGGGTTGGTTGGCTGGCTGTCCTTGAACTCTCCATGTAGCCAAGACTTCCTTTGAACACTTGATTCTACTACCTTAGCCTCCTGAGATCTGAGCTTAGAGACAGACATCACCACATAGCCTTTGTATCTTGGTCTTTTCCCTAGATTTCCTCTAGCAGTTACAATCTTAGGCTTTACATTAAGGTCTTTGGTCCACTTGGAATTCATTTTAGTATTTACTGAAAAGCAGAAATCTAGCTTCATTCTTCTGCATGTGGATCTCCAGCTTCCCCAGCACCATTTGTTGAAGACAGTTATTTTATCCAATGTATGTCTTTTTGCAAAACAAAAGATCAAGTTACATAGCTGTGCGTATCCTATATGGCTGTGTGGATTTACCTCTGGATCATTTATCTTATTCCATTGGACTACACAACATGTCTGTTTTGATATCTGTCTTAGTTACAGTTTTACTGCTATAAACAGATACCATGACCAAGGCAAGTCTTATAAAGGACAACATTTAATTGGGGCTGGCTTACAGGTTCAAAGGTTCAGTCCATTATCATCAAGGCAGGAACATAGCAGCATCCAGACAGGCATGGTGCAGGAGGAGCTGAGAATTCTACATCTTCATCTGAAGGCTGCTAGCAGAATACTGACTTCCAGGCAGCTAGGATGAGGATCTTAAAGCCCATGCCCACAGTCACACACCTACTTCAACAAAGCCACACCTTCTAATAGTGCCACTACCTGAGACAAACATATACAAACCATCATATTACACTCCCTGGCCCCAATAGGCTTATTCAAACATAAGAGCCTATGGGGGCCATACATAAAACATAGCATAATACAAAATACATTTAGTCTAACTTTCAAGGTGTCCATAGTCTATAGCAGTCTCAACAATGTTAAAAATTCAAAGTTCAAAGTCTCTTCTGAGATTCATCCAATCACTTAACTACAATCCTCAAAGTAAGACAGGAAACCAGCTAGGCAAACTCTGAACTTTGCATTTCCATGTCTGATGTCAAATCAGTCTTCAGATCTCCAACTCCTTTTTCATCTTAGTTGACTGCAACAAACTTCTTTCTCCTGGGCTGGTTCCAGTCTGTTAGCAGATTTCCTCAGCAGATAGCCCACGGCTGTGGCATCTCAAACATCTTGGGGTCACCAAGGCAACTTCAATGTTATACATTCTTGTTTCAATGTCTGGGATCAACGCATGATTTTCTGGGCTCATCCAAAGAGCTTGCTTCACTTCTGTAGTGCTGCCCTCTGTAGCACTTTAAGCTCAAGTTGATCCACTCCACTGCTGCTGCTGTTCTTGGTGATCATCCCATGGTACTGGCATCTCCAATACACTGCTGTCTTCTGCTGCAAGTAGGCTTCACCAATAGCTTCTCATAGACTCTCTTCATGGTGCTAAGCCTCAACTCCTTTGTATGATTTCCTCAGTCCTGAGCCATCAACTGCAACTGAGGCTGCACTTTCACCAGTGGCCTTCCATGGCCTCTCACAGTGCCAAGCCTCAGCTGTTCCTCATGATGCCTTCATGCCTTCAAAACCAGTACCACATGGGTGACTCTTACACATTGCCAAGTAGAGCTGCTGTAGGAGATACAACCTTAGCTATCTCTGGAACGCAGCTTCTTTGTCCTCTCAGAAAACCACTAATTTCTTAGCTCCAGCTAACCAGTATCAGTTGTCCCAGTAGTCCCTTCTATTTTCACTCTAAAGCCAGAGCCACATGGCTGAAGCTGCTGTCCCTGTTCTGCCGCTTGCTAGGGCTAAAACATGCACCCCCATTCTATTCCCAGCTTTGTTTCTAACTCCCTCACTACCTAAGCTTGGCTGTCCTGGAACTTGCTCTATAGACTGACCTTGAACTCAGAGATCTGTTTGGCTTTGCCTCCTGGGATTAAAGGTGTGTACCACCATGCCTGGATCTAAATTTAGCTATCTAGGATCTTGCCCCTAAATCCCTTAATCTGTTATCACCTAGAACATAGGATTCGGTTCCATTTCACTTCCTGGTGCCCCTTTAATACTTGAACCATATTATTTTATTCTTTTCCTTTCTAAGCTTGCTTCACTTGTTCAAAATGCTCTTCATGAGACTAAACCAAAGAACAAAGTCTCTGCTGGGCTCTTTTGAGATTTCTTTTGTAAATTCAATTGATCTGAGATTCTTCACCTTAGCCTCAGGCCGACTCTTCAGACAAGGGCAAAAAGCAGCCATATTCTTCACCAAAATATCACAAAACCTGTCCCTAGGCCACATATTGAAATTCTTCACTGAAAGAATTGGGCCAGGTCTGCACAATTCAAATCACTCTCAGTAACAACAGTCTTTCATATTCTGACTAGGATAGCCCATTACACTCCGTTTAAAGCATTTCATAGCTTTCCAAATCCATAGTCACAAAATCCACATTCTTCTAAACAAAAGCACAGTCAGGCCTATTACAGCAATATTCCAACCCCTGGTACCAACTTCTGTCTTAGTTAGGGTCTTACTGCTGTGAACAGACACCATGATCAAGGCAAGTCTTATAAAGGATGACATTTCATTAGGGCTGGCTTATAGGTTCAGAGGTTCAGTCCATTATCATCAAGGCAGGAACATAGCAGCATCCAGGCAGGCATGGTGCAGGAGGAACTGAGAGCTCTACATCTTCATCTGAAGGCTACTAGTTGAATACTGATTTCCAGGCAGCTAGGATGAGGGTCTTAAGCCCACGCCCACAGTGACACACCTACTCCAACAGGGCCACACCTCCTGATAGTACCACCCCTGAGAACATACAAACCATCACAGTATCCATGCTATGTGCTCTTCATCATTATGGCTCTATAGTGTAACGTAAGGGTAAGTATTGTGATATTCCATGCAGTTCTTTTTTGTTCATGATCACTTTGGCTCTCCAGGACAACTTGTGCTTTATGTGAAATTTAAGATTGCTCTTTTATGTTCCTATATGTCACTGAAAAAGTTTTCATTACATCTCTAGATTACAGTCATTTTCATAGTAATTCTGTCAGTCCATGAGAATGAGAGGTCTTCTGCTTTCTGCTATCTTCAATTTTTTTCCCTCAGGGTTTTAAAATTTTCGTTATAGAGATTTTTCTCCACCTTCCTTCTTGTACCAAGGTTGGTTGTTGATGTAGCCTAGTACTCTGAAAAAAAAAAAAAAAAAAAAAAAGTTTATCCGTTCTAAGAGTCTTCTGAGTACTCTTTGGGATGTTTTTTCAAGTAAGGTCGACTTGGCTTCTTCCTATCCTATTTATATCCTTTTCTTTCTTTCTCTTGTCTTATTGCTCTACTTAAGAATTCATGGACATCATAAGACTGGGAGTAGAGAAAACAAAAACCTTTGTTTCATCTCTGATGTTCATGGGAATGTTTTGAACATTTCCCACCTAATTCGATGTTTGCTACAGGTTACCCACATGACAACTTCATTACACTGAGATAGGTTCCTTCTATTCCTAATTTCTTCACAGCTTTTATCATGAAGAGATGTTAGACATTGCCAAAGACCTGTTCTATGGCCGTTGAGATGGTCACGTGACTTTTTTCCCTGTGATAAAATACCCTGCCACACACAGCTTAAGGAAGAAAGTAGTTTTATTTCAACTCACAGTTCAAGGGTACAGTCCAGCATGTAAGGAATATCAAAGCAGAAGCTTGAAGCAACTGAGCACAAACAAGACACAGAGAGGTGAATGCGTGCTAGTACTCAGCCTGCTTGATTTATTTTATATAGTTCAGGAAGATGTGTCTTCCCTCATCAACTAACATGATCAAAATAATCCCACCTAGGCCTGCCAGAGACCAACTCTATCAAGTTGACAATTGGCACTAACCATCAAAGTCATCCTAATGTGAAATATCACACTTTTTTGATTTGCATATATTGACCATTAGGTCATGATGAAACCTTTTTTTTCCCATGTGGGAGAGGTTTTATTGGGGGAAGAGAGAGAAGAGGGGAAGAGCTCATGATGAAACCTTTTAATGTATTGTTTACTTCACTTTGGAAGTAGTATATTGAGAACTTTTGCACCTATGTTAATCAAAAAGAACAACCTGTTGTTTTGTTTTGTTGTCCTGGCTGTTGTATCCTTATTCTTGGTTTCCTGCCAGGGTAATAGCTGGCTTCAGTTTGTTTGGGTTGTTTTTTTTTTCCCCTAAGACTTTGAGTTGTGTCATTAAGTTTCTTATTTAATATCTCTCTGATTTTTAATGTAGTCATTGATAGCTATAAATTTCCTTCTTTTACTATTTCCCACGTGTTCTGGTATATTATTTTCTCATTTTCATTCAGTTCCAGGAACTATTAAAGTTCCTTTCTGATGTTCATGATGTCTTACCCATAATTCAATAGTATGTGCTTCAGTGTCCACAAGTGTACCTATTTTCCAGAGTCTCTCACATTGATTTCTGATTTTGCTCTTGTTTGTTTCTTTGTTTGTTTGTTTTCTGATCACCTGCGGGGAAAGGGACTGATTTCACCTTACAGCCTACAATTCATCCTGAGAGAAGCTAAAGCATCAACTCAAGGCAAGGACCTTTCTGCCCACATGTATGTTAGTCTGTGACTCATCACAGAAAGACAAACTAGGGCAGGTAATGAAGTCACCCACTATGATGTGCTAGGCTCAATCTGTGTCTTAACATCCAGTAGCGTTATGAAATTGGTTATGTTGATATTCAGTGAATACATGTTTAGAATTAATAATGTCCTCCTAATTAAGGGTCCCCTCAGTCGACACAACATGAACTTCCTTATCTCTTGTGACTAACCTAAGGTTGAGCTCCACTGTGTCAGGTGTTGGGATAGCTGCACCTCTTTGCTCTCTCGCTCCATTTGTTTGACATGCCATGTTCTACCTTTGCACCTTTGTTCCCCTTTTCTGGTGAGATGATCATCTTTTAGGAAACAAATAGAAGGTTCTTCTTTTTCTTTTTAATCCAATCTGCTAGGCTGTGTCTTTCTGCTGGAGGATTGAGAACAATAACATTTGCAATTATTATTGACGGGTATGTGTTAATTCCTATGATTTTGTTATATCTGTAATATTTGGTGCTTCCTCATCCAACAACTATTCAGAACCAACCCTGCGTAACTTCTGAGATGAGACTAGATCCGGCACTTTTAAAGTTTATGGCCATAGATACTTTAAGCCTGATACTTTTCTAATCCTCATTTGTTTATTTTTTTTCTTGCAAACATATGGATGTATTTGTCTTTCTCTCTGGTGTATAAGGCTTCCTCAGTTATCTTCTGTGCTGGCTTGGTGGCCATGAATTCCTTTAGCTTTTTTATCATGTAAAGCTTTCTTTTCTCTTTCAATGAAGAGTAACTTTTCTAGGTATAGTAATCTAGATTGTCAGGTAATATCTTTTAAGATTTGAAATATAATATTTCATGCCTTCCTATCCTTGAGAGTTCCTCTTTTAAAAAAAAATATCTTTTACTATGGTAGGTTTGTCTGTATGTGACTTAGTGTGTTCTCTCCTGTAGCTTTCAATATTCTTTGTTCTTCATCTTAGTGTTTAAACAGCAATATGATATAAGAAAATCATTTTATGATTTTGTCTGTCTGCCATTATAAATGACTCCTGCTCGTGGATAGCCATCTTTTTCAATAGGTTCTTCTGCGATGACTTATTGAATATATTTTCTATGCATTTAACTTGTATTTAATCTCCTTCTACATTGCTGATTCATCAGTTTGGTCTTTTAATGGTGTACCATATATCTCAGATATTCTTACTGTAATTTCTTATTATTGTATCTTTGTTGTCTAAATGTTCTTATTTATCTCCCTTGTCTTCAGTCCCTACTGTTTTGCCTTCTCCTTGATTAATGCTATTAGAGAAGCTTTTGTTGAGTTTTCCACTTGTTCTTCATTGTGCTTTTCATTTCCAAAATTTTTATTTTTTTTTCAAAATTTTTATCTCTTTACTGAATTCTACTTTTAAATACTGTATTGATTGTAATATTTCATTTAATTGTTATATTATTTTAATTCATTCAGCAGTGTGTGTCCTCTTTGACTTTATTGAGCATTTTTTTTAAATCATGTGTATAAGTCTGTGTACGGATATATACACACTCATTCAGGTGCCTGAGGAGGAAGGTCAAAGTTATTGGATCCCTTGGAGCTAGAATTGCAAGCAGTTGTGAGTTTCCCAACCTGGCACTGGGGAAAAAAGCCTCAGATCCTCTACAAAATCAGTGCACATTCTTAAGTGCTGAGCCATCCCTCTCGCCCCTTCTTGAGCATCCTCATAATCATTCTCTAGACTTCTTAGTCTGGGATCTCATCTATCTCATTGTCATTGGAACCTTACTATGGAATAAATAATTTTGAAGAGTCATGTTGCTTTTATTTTTCTTCTTTCTTGAAATTCTGCATTGGGCCCTGAGCATATGAGATTAAGGTAATTGGCAGGATTATTTTTTAATCACTCATATTCTTTCAGCTGAGGTGTTTTTAGTGTTCAACTGGGACTAGGTTAGAATAGGCTGTCTTGCCTCCTCTCTAGGCTAGGCATGTAGCTCAGTTGCTAAACTGACAGCCCCCATGCTCCATGGTCTTCATCACCATTCTGACAGTAGACCAACAACAACAAAAGCAAAGAAACTGATGGGTAAGGTTTCTGCTAAAACATAGGAGTAGCCAATTAAAAACATGTCCTTTCAACTCCAGTAATTTGGGGGAACAAAGCAACAAGTCAAGTGTGATGTATTCTGAAATACATAGTTACTAAATATATATATATATATATATATATATATGCATATATATATATATACCATATATTTATATATATACTATATATTAAATAGTATGTATATTATATATTGTATACTATATGTATACTAAAATACTAGTTACTAAATATAAGACTGAAAAGAAAATAAGCAGACTATTAGAGCTGCAGAGAAAAAAGGAAGAAAGTGAAAGTAAATAACAGAAACAGCAATAAAGATGAAGTTTAGAGAGAAATGAGAAAGTGGTAGAGATAAGAAAACCTAAAACATCTCCAGTACTCAGGAGGCAGAGACAGGGTGAACTCCCTACCCTGGTCCAGTCTTTGTTTCTATGCCACCTCGCTTATCTTTCCCTGTCTCCCAGTGAGAGCTGAACCCTTATGGAGTAATTCTTCCAGAGTTGATTTTTATATTGTGTAACCCTCAACTAGAAAGTGTGGTTCATGGGTCAGCCAGTGTATTCTAACTCCAAGTGTCATTTATCCTGTAAGTATGGTGTGATGGTTTGTATATTCTTGGACCAGGAAGTGGCACCATTTGGAGATGTGACCTTGGAATGAATAGGTGTGACCTGGTTGGAGTAGGTGTGTCACTGTGGGTATGGGCATAAGATCCTCACCCTAGTTGCCTGGAAGTCAGTCTTCCACTAGCAGCCTTTGGATGAAGACATATAACTCTCAGCTCTGCCTGTGCCATGCCTGTCTGGTGCTCCCACCTTGATGATAATGGACTGAACCTCTGAACCTGTAAGCCAGCCCCAATTAAATGTTGTTTTTATAAGACTTGCCTTGGTCATGGTGTCTGTTCACAGCAGTAAAACCCTAACTAAGACATATGGGTATGTCTGTTGCAAGCTTCCCACTGGTGTGCCGTAGACCCTAGAGCCTTTAGTGATTTGCCTCTGTTCTTTCTCTCTCATAGAGGTTGTGATTCTCACTCCAGTCTATGGCTCAGACTGTAGGGATCACTTAGTTTTCCCTTCTATCTAGAGGTAGTCTACAAGCCAGGTCTCAGAATAAGGTTTCCTGATACTTCTGGGTTCCCAAAGTTAGCCCTGCAGGAAGGGACTTTTCCTCTAGACCCCGTGGCCACTGTCACAGCAAGGATCTCTTGAAATGGTTTCTTAGAGGCTGAAGAGATGGTTTCATTGGTAAAAAGTTTATCATGAAAGCCAGAGGACCTGAATTTTATGATCCTTGGCACCTACTTAAAAAGCAGACATAGTACGCATGTCCGAGATTCCAGTGATGGGGAGAAAAACAGACTGATCCCTGGAGCATGCTGGTCAGCCCGTCTGCCCAGTAGGCAAGCTCTGGGTTCAGTGAGAGGCCCTGCCCCCAAAACTCAAATGGACATGCCCCAGTGGATGGCCCCACACTCATGAAAGTATGGGCAGCACAATTAGACTCAGTGGACTACAATCAATCAATCAATAACAAACAAATAAATAAATAAGACATGAAGTTGGGTTATGGAGCCAGAAGGAATATGATGAGAAGTAAATATAATCTAAATATATTGCATGCATGTATGAAATTCTCAAAAACATAATTTTAAAATTTGCATTAAAACAAACCAAAATAAGGTAGGGAGTGATTGGGGAAGACACCCAGTCTAGTGTTGACTTCCATCTGCCATATGTACATACACATGGACCTACATGTATATGGACATACACACATACACATGCATACACCAAACATAGAAATACATATAAAAAATGATTTCTTGCCCCTGGTTCAAAAAGCAATGGATTTTCATGACATGTACATGAGATCCAAGATTCCTGTCTGGTTGAGTTGTAAATGTGTTCAGTAATTTAACACAGTGCTACCTGCATTTCTGAATCTCTGTTTTCACTCTTTGGTCTCCTCCCTTCCATCCATCAGAGGGACTCAATGAGGTTTTGGGACCTTTCACCATTTCTCTTTTGTGTATGTGTGTGTGTGTGTGTGTGTGTGTGTGTGTGTGTGTGTGTGTGTGTGTTAAGCCTAGGACCTAGGTGTTCTAGTTCTAGGTGTGCATTCCAGAACTGAGCTATATCTCAGCCCTCTATTTTACTTTGGATCTTTAAACCAGGACTCTCATTAAGTAATCCAGGCCCTAACTCGCTCATGGCCCAGGCAGGCCTGGACCTTAAAGGCTCACACAAATAAAAGCCCAGCTTAGATTTCTTCACTGTGAATCTTAGAAAGGAAAGATACGTTTTGAAGACTCTTTGAAGATAATGTGAAGTGCCAAGGCCACCCCACATAGGAATTACCTCTGGAGAACGCTAGAAACAGAACAGAAACATAGCTAGTAATATAACACAAGATATAACACAGCTAGTGATATAACACAGCTAGTGATATAACACAAGAAAATTCCTGTTATAATAGAAGAGTTCATAAGGTATACTGGAAAATTCCAGTACAGAAATTATCAACATGACTTCCTTTCATTACTGAGGACCAAAGATTTATTGAAAATGAAAGGGTTGTTCAGGTATCCTTTTAAAAGGTCACCTGGCATGCACCTGTATAGGAAGTACTTGGTGGGGGAGGGGGCAGGACATGGTCATAATATACTTGTGCTTGCTAGTTTTGTGTCAACTTGATACAAGCTGGAGTTATCACAGAGAAAGGAGCTTCAATTGGGGAAGTGCCTCCATGAGATACAACTGTAAGGCATTTTCTCAATTAGTGATCAAGGGGGAAAGGTCCCTTGTGGGTGGGACCATCTCTGGGCTGGTAGTCTTGGTTCTATAAGAGAGCAGGCTGAGCAAGCCAGGGGAAGCAAACCAGTAAGGAACATCCCTCCATGGCCTCTGCATCAGCTCCTGCTCCCTGCCCTGCTTGAGTTCCAGTCCTGACTTCCTTGGTGATGAACAGCAGTATGGAAGTATAAGCTGAATAAACCCTTTCCTCCCCAACTTGTTTCTTGGTCATGATGTTTGTGCAGGAATAGAAACCCTGACTAAGACAATACTGTATGAAAATTTTTTCAATTAATAAAATGAAAACAAAAAATAGTCAACTTTAAGGGATCAATGCCACATATATATAGATAACAAACTTTTCAATACTAAATACATGGAGTTTAAGGTTACCTCCAGCCCTTTCTGCAAAACCCAGTCTATCAAGAATGGATATCAGATCTATGGTGGGCCAGAGTACAAACTTCAAAGAGCAGAATCTTGTGGGGAAAGAATTGACACACTAAAGCTTTCTATCCAAATCACGCAATTTGACACCAACCAACAGAAACCTGCAGGACATGGGGACTGGGAGGAAGAAGCCCAGTGGGCTCATCTTGAAAAGAATGTGCAAGAAAATCCAAAAGACTAAAGTCAAATCACACTGTTAAAAAGATAAATAATTCAAAAAGACTGAAACTGTGGTTAGGAGGTAGCAAATTCATTTAATGATAGATACGAGACTAAACCAAGGTAATTATAGAATTATAACTATCAAATAGAAATAATTTATACTATGACTTTTTTAGACATTACTGAAAACTCAAAAGATGAGTAGAGTAGAAAATGAGGTGAGCAGAAGATTAAAAGTTTTAATTTCCTTATCTTTCACAGCAGAAAGGCGATCAATATGACTAAAATTAAATGTGGATTTTTTTTTAAAAAACTCCAGCTTTCTTAATTTTTTATAATCATTTTTGTAACCTTAGGGAGAACTTTTAGGATCTAATATCTCTCCAGTAAAAACACATTATCTGAAGTTTCATAATTCCTTTGGTTTCTCTTTAGTTTCTTTCCCTTCTATTCTTCTAGAAAAATTCAGTTTAGGGCTTTTTTTTTTTTTCATTTTTCTAAAAGTGTAGAGTAAGACCCAATTTTCACAAAATTATTCCGTATTTTTTTCATTCCATTCACATATTTAAAGAGCTACCCAGGGAGGTGTGGAGCTATTAATATCTCAGTCAAAAATTGCTCTCCCACAAGCATGAGAATCTGGGCTTGGACCCCAAACCCCACATAAAAAGCTTGGTATACTAGGGTACACTTGGCATGTGGGGATACACTACTGTACCCCGAAGGCAGGGATGATGGAGATGGGCAAATCCCCAAGACTTGCTGTCTATCAAGCCTAATATAATCTGCAAGCCCCAACTCCTGGTGAGACATCCTGTCTCAAAAAAAATCAACATGGGTCTCTCCCAAGAAAGGATATTTGAGGTTGACCTCTGGCCCCAAGGCTCATATACACTCATGTGCACATGAGCACACATAGAAAGAGTCACCTAAAATGATTTGTGCTTAAAAGTATTAGACTAGTAGGCAATCGAATTTGGAAAATAGTTGTTCTTTTTTTAACTCTGTCTATACTTTCTTTGCTTGGGGTCCGTATGAGCATTAGGGCCTCACAAGCACTAGGCATGTCCTCCATTCCTGAGACATATTCCCACCCCCTTTTTATATTTCATTTTGATACAGATTCTGAGACTACCATGTGAAGAAGCCAAGGCTAACCTAGGAGGTTGAGAGGTCACATGGACAGAGACAGACTGTTTAAGTCCCACAGACCAACTAGACCTTCCCAGACCTTCACCTGGCCCAGTAGTGCTGTCACGTGACAGCCACTGTGTGACCCCCAGACAAGATGTTTTAAAATGCTGTCCACTGAGCCCAACTCAAATTTCTGTCCGGCTATTACATGCTGTTCCCACATTTAGGGCTCATCTTTCTCCTTCAGTTTCTACCTATGTGGTGGATATCTCCAGAAACGCTCTCATAGACACACTCAGAAGTGTGTGTGTGTGTTAGTAATCCTCTAAGTGTCTAAATACAATCAATCTGGCAGTTATTTAAATATATGAGCCAGTCCAGAATGGTTCTCATTCAATATTCTTATGTGAACACAACATTGTTGGACAGACAATGAGGCCATTTCATCAGCTGGCCCAGCTTTCTGAGCAAAGGATTATATAAGTTTAACTTTACTCAATAGTCCCTGGAATACAAGTCACCCTGCTCCCCAAATCTCCTTCTAGTCCTCTCTGGCATCAGGTATCTACTGTAACATAACAAGCCACAGAGAACCCAACGCGTATAACACTCATACTTGGTTATTTTTCACAGCTCTGTGGGCTGGCTGGCAGCTCCTTGCTGGTCTCACCTGGACTCACTCACTGAGCTGAGTTCAGAAGGAGAGGTCCTCCTGATGCTCAAGTGTGTTGAAATGGGGAGACTCTCTGGGCCACTCTTCATCCCACATCTTCAAGGAGACCATGCAGAACTGGGATTCCCACATGAGACAAAGGCAGCAACCAAGACAGCAAAGCCAAATGCATAAGCATTTACTAAGTAAGTTGCTGCTTACTTTATGAATGCTGATAGATACCCCATTGGCCAAAGTAAGTCACATGACCCAGCGTCAATCTAGGCAACAGCTAGTACACACAACACACAAATACATGTGTGGTAGGAAGGAGCCCTGCTGGGGCAATTGAGAAGCACCTCCTAACTTAGTCCTGAACACTATTCAAACATTAATACTCCCAAACACCTGTCCTATTGTCCCAAACCTTCACTAGGTCATCGTTTGGATTCAGTAAAGCATCGGGCAGTTTCTCTCATGCCAGTCTTTCAGATAACTCATGAAATAAATGTTACATTTTAGAGAGAAAGAAGCCATTTTGAGGGGTATATAACTGACAAGTATAGCCAACTGGCCAACCAGAGAACTAGCAGGGACTCCCCAGGTCATCTGTTGTCTGGGTGCACAGGCTGTGCCTTCGGTATCTTGATCCCTAGTCCCAGTCTACAGTGTGATGGACCAGCAAATAGTTGACTAAATGGATGAATGTGACTGAATCCATGAATGGGACTAGAAGAGCTGAGGGGACACAAGATTCTCAGCCTGGAACTGTTCTCAATGTTGAGGTTTCTTTCTCTGGATGTTGAGGAGGCCTCTTTGCAGCACCACTTGCTAGGACATACCCAACCAGAGTGTCTGACACTCTATCAGCCTCACAGATAAGGCTGCTGTGACTGGTTAGAGGCTGTATGTTAAGAAGCTCTAGCCCAGAGAGGGGAAGGTAGTTCGGTCACAAAAAAAGAAGTGGCTTTAGGGGAAACAGAACCAGTCCACTCGGCAGGCTGAAATTGTGGAATTTGGAAAGCCATTTGGAGGTAGGTTTTTGTCTCAGCATAAAAACATTTTCTAGGGGGCAGTAAATGGCTTGTTGGGCTCAGCCATTAAGAGTACCTGCTACTCTTACAGAAGACCCAGGTTCTGCTACTGGCACCCACATGGTGATAGCTCATAGCTACCTGTAAATCCAGTTCTAACGGACCTAGTGCCTTCTTCGGACTCTGTGAGCACCAGGCATGTAAGTTTACATAGTCAGACTTGCAGACAAAACACTCAGACATATCAAAGAAAAGTAAATAGATCCTTTTTTTAATCTAATAACTTGATGTGTGACAAATTTGCTGGTCCCCTCCAGCCTCCCCTGCCTCTTCCCCTGTGCAGAGTTCATTTCCTAACTGGCCTTCCTCCAGGTCCTGGAGCAAGTTCGCAACCCAGTCTGAGAATACAGAGCTCACATTTCCACAATCAGAAATGTCTTTCCTAGAAACGAAGCGTCAGCAACTTCTTGAACATTATGAGGGCAGAGAAAATCAGACTCTAGAATGTCCAATTGTCTCATTTTGTGCTATGATGTTATGATGAGTTTTAGCTCGGATAAGCAATGGAATGTACATCTGATCATTTCTGGGTTACTTATCCCCATAGCACTAATTTCCGATAAAATGTTTTTTTGGAACATCAAATCCCGTTTTAACAGGACGCTATTTTTGTTTCTCCGTGGAATTATATGGACATCCTTAACACTTTTGCTTTTGAACCGCGTGCCACACAGGAAATGCTGATAACACAATTTCTTAACACACACCGCTGACGAGGGTCACACAGAAGCAGATTCGCAGCGGCTTTCCTGAGTGGCTGTTTAAAAGTTAAGTTTCTCTTAATGAAACGCAGAGAAAGGGGCTTTGCTTCGCTTTGCGAGGCACCCCGGCTTGTTCCTCTTTGTGGCTTTTGATGTTTCCCTCTCCCTCCTGTTATCGGGGCCTCCTACTCATCTCAACTTGATGACATGTTGCTGAGACAACTAAGTCGCTAACCTTCTTAACTTGGCTTTTGTTGCGCTTGGTGTGCTTAAGGAGGGATATTTCCTTTCCTCTCAGAATGCGTGCCTGCTCTGGGGAGGGCTGTTGGCTATGGAGGTGGAGAACAAGGGATGTTTTATTAAGTGCTTGCTATTCAAATCGCTGTTTTGCTCTGTTTAAGCCCATGGTTTGTGTGAAGAGGCGAAGAGGCGCGCTAATGGAAGCTCCCCCTGTGTCCTATGGCTCGGATTAACTTATTCAGTGATGTCCTGCATGCTCCCACCCAGACTCCTGTAGGGGAATGGAAGGTCTGAGGAAAAAAGGCAAGCACAAAGTTCCCTTCATCCTAATTTCTTTACTTTCCATTTTTCTTCATACTGCCAAGAGTAGAGAGGCAACTTAACTGTAAAACACTCACTCTGGGCAGGCCGTTTGCCAGTTTCACACCTGATAAAATACAATTTGGAGCTGAGAGAGGCCTACGATGCTCACGGCCTAGGTCAGCACTGATCTGGCCCTGTACCTCCGTCCTTTGTCCCTGTGTCCAGGAACCTCCCTCCACAGGCATGGCCGTGTGCTGCCTGTTCCCACAGCCCACACAGAGAGTGTTCACAGTGTGAGTACCTCCTGCTTAGACGTATACCCAACTCATGGAACCGATGGGACGCCATCTCTAAGACTAAAGGGAGTTTTCAAAGCTCATGTTTGACTTTGTGCACAAAATTCTTACCAAATCAAATCCGAGTCGGCCTAGAGAAACAATTGCAGCCAGTCTTCAAAGTATTTTATTTAGTTGGATTTTTTTTTAAGTTTTCAAGCAGATTGTTTTTCTTTGATTTGTGTATTTCTTTTAAAATTACAACTTAAGCTCCTTCTCTGTATGTGATCTGATTTCCAAGTTTCTGGGGTTTCCTTTCCAATGTCAGGAAGAAGACCAGAAGAATCCTCTAGATTAATATTCATATCCTTTCTACATACATACACATACGCACACACGCACACACTCACACACGCATGAATAGTCTGTAGCACATCTCTTCTCTTCTCCAAGTTCCTGATTGACTTAAAGATGAAACACTTTAAGTTCATCTAAACCCCGCTGTCAAACTCTCACCAAGTCTAATGCTCACAGAAGACTTACTGGGTGCAGGCTTGAAGCCTGTTAGATTATAGCATGTAAAGCGGACTCTGACACTTGTCCATCCACTGAGCCCTATAACAGGTCTGACTATCACCAGGAAAGAGCCAAAGAGACACAGCTCGCCCTTTGAGTAATTATTATGGCCTTGAGGTTCCTGGAAAAGTCTCTCATGGTATGATGCCGATAAGAGCCCGCAACCCCTCAGCGTCCAGAAGAGGAAAGAGAGCCTTAGCTTTTCCTGTTGGAACTCAAACCCATAGAGACTTTGCCAACTCCTCTTCTGTTTGCTGTATCGGTCAGGTTCACTGTATTCTAACAGAGTAACAAGCACCCCGTTTATCATGGTTCCCAACAATACAACACTGTTTTCGCCATGAGAGAATTTTCAGTTAGCAACAGCGCCAGCTGAAAGCTAACCAGAAGACACCTGGGAAACGCACTACTCCTTCCTACCTTGTCTCTTTTTGTCTTCCTGTTTCAGCAAATTCTATTTCACTGCTGAATTCTAAGTTCTTTGAAGGTAGAGCTATACCTAACACCGGAGTTCGTCTCACTTTAGCCGGTGTGTGCTTAGTCACTTGCTGGATGCATTGATGAATAGGTGAGCCTATTGAAGAACCACGAACAGGTAGGTGAGTTAATAGGCGTGAGACTTTACATTAGGCTTCCTTGTTAAATAGCAATTAAATGCATTGACATTCATTACATCCTGAATATATTGAGGGTCTAATTGCTCACATGTTGCTCTTGTAATCTCCAGTTCTTCAATGACAACTTGATGTCTTTCTGGCGTACTTATTGTACCTGGATCAATGGCTATTTAACTGCTAATTGATCTTTTATTAGCATATAATAACTCTTATTAAATCTAAATTAAAGTCTTAATTGAGACACTTTTATCTGCAGTGTTTCCACAGACAGTCATCATAACACAATGGATAATCGACAGGAAAGCTAGAAACATATCATTTGTCACCTTTCTCATTGACCTGAGAAGAGATTTTCAGTTTGAAGGTTTTTTTGGTTTTTTGCTTTTGTTTTTGTTTTGTCTTCATTTTGTTAGGAAAACTGAGTGGCTGCTGCACCTAGGAACACATCCACACCATCTGGCTTATCAGTGCTCACACACAGAACTGGCTTCCCAGCTTCCATCCACACCCCTCAGATGAGGCCACCTGACTGCCAGCAGGAGGCAGCAGAACCTGAACTGTTGCTTTAAACCGGTGGTTCTCAACTTTCCTAATGCTGCGACCCTTTAATATAGTTCCTCATCTTGTGGTGACTCCTAACCACAAAATTATGTTGTTGCTAATTCATAACTGTGGTTTTGCTACCGTTATTAATCATAATGTAAATATCTGATATGCAGGATACCTGATATGCGAGCCACAAAGGGGTCATAACCCACAGGTTGAAAACCACTGCCAAAGATGGCTGGCACAGCTGCACAGTAGTTAGGATGCTCTGCCCAAGGCTCCCCTGCCTCCCTTCAGCACTTAATTCTCCTTCTTCCCTTGATCCAACCTGGCCCCTCCTCCTCAGTCTTCATCCACTCTGTGTGTCCAGTGAGAAGGCTGCACACGGCCCTGGTCTGCTCTTTGGGCGAAGCTCCCCCTGCTGGTTCATCCGATTTCTTTCTTTTACTTTCTTGGTTTCTTCTGGTTGGCTTGGTTTTGGGGGGCGGCGGGAGAAAGGGTTTCTTGTAACCCAAGGTTGGCCTCAACCTTGCTATGTAGCCAAGGGTGATCCTGAACTTGAGTTCTCAGCTCATGTGACCTCCATTAGCCTTGGTTGTATTTTATCACCGCGGTAGAAAAGTAACTAACTAGTACAGTCTCCAGAGGCCCATGTAACTAACTAGTACAGTCTCCAGAGGCCCATGTAACTAACTAGTACAGCCCCCAGAGGCCCATGTAACTAACTAGTACAGCCCCCAGAGGCCCATGTAACTAACTAGTACAGCCCCCAGAGGCCCATGTAACTAACTAGTACAGCCCCCAGAGGCCCATGTAACTAACTAGTACAGCCCCCAGAGGCCCATGTAACTAACTAGTACAGCCCCCAGAGGCCCATGTAACTAACTAGTACAGCCCCCAGAGGCCCATGTATTTGAACACTTGGTCCCCAGATGATGGCTCTGTTTGGGGAAGGTTGTTGAAGACCCTCTGTTACATAAGGCCTACGCAATGTGTTTATATTAGATCTGTATGTAGGAAACCCTGAACTATAAAAAAAATTAAAAATAAAATTTTTTTTTAAATTAAAAAAACAAGTCTTTCATGCTCAGAATAATTTTAGAAAAGTATTCAAAAGTAAATGTGTACATTCCTTTCAGACAAAGAGATTTTATGGGCATATCTAATTAAAAAATAATTTTTTTTATTAGGTATTTTCCTCGTTTACATTTTCAATGCTATCCCAAAGGTCCCCCATACCCACCCCCCCAATCCCCTACCCACCCACTCCCCCTTTTTGGCCCTGGCATTCCCCTGTACTGGGGCATATAAAGTTTGCAAGTCCAATGGGCCTCTCTTTGCAATGATGGCCGACTAGGCCATCTTTTGATACATATGCAGCTAGAGACAAGAGCTCCGGGGTACTGGTTAGTTCATAATGTTGTTCCACCTATAGGGTTGCAGATCCCTTTAGCTTCTTGGGTACTTTCTCTAGCTCCTCCATTGGGGGCCCTGTGATCCATCCAATAGCTGACTGTGATCATCCACTTCTGTGTTTGCTAGGCCCCAGCATAGTCTCACAAGAGACAGCTATATCTGGGTCCTTTCAACAAAATCTTGCTAGTGTGTGCAATGGTGTCAGCATTTGGAAGCTGATTATGGGATGGATCCCTGCATATGGCAGTCACTAGATGGTCCATCCTTTCGTCACAGCTCCAAATTTTGTCTCTGTAACTCCTTCCATGGGTGTTTTGTTCCCATTTCTAAGAAAGGGTAAAGTGTCCTAAAAAATAATTTTAAGGAATCTGAGGAGATAACTCAGCGGTGGAAGCCTTGCCTACAGTTCATATATACATATATACATATATACATATATACATATATACATATATACATATATACATATATACATATATACATATATACATATATACATATATACATATATACATATATACATATATACATATATACATATATACATATATACATATATACATATATACATATATACATATATACATATATACATATATACATATATACATATATACATATATACATATATACATATATACATATATACATATATACATATATACATATATACATATATACATATATACATATATACATATATACATATATACATATATACATATATACATATATACATATATACATATATACATATATACATATATACATATATACATATATACATATATACATATATACATATATACATATATACATATATACAGAGCCCTGGGCTCAAGACCCAGTGCTGCGGAGCCTACAGTGATCCTGATCCCTATGTGTGTATCATTCTGTCCTCGTAAGATGATGCAATACTCTCAAGAGTCAGAGTAGGTAATAATGTGAAACATGACTTCTAAGCAATGCCTTTTACCACTGGAAGACAGTCAATCCAGAAGAAGGCCATTTGTCTTCTACTGTGCTTCCATCTTCTAAAGGCAAAGAGAAGAACAGGCTGAAGAGATGGCTCAGTGGTTAAGAGCACTGGCTGCTCTTCCAAAACTGGTTACCCTCTGCTAAAAGGGCATTGAAGGAAACTGGAGGGCAAGGTGCCTGAACTTGAATTCATAGTGGCTTAGGAAAAGGAGGACTTGATCTGAGAGTGACAATTGAGACGCAGGAGCAGTGTAGTTATTTATTTAGGGTGTGAGCTTGCATGTGTGGAGGTCAGAGGATAACTTGTGTGTAGCCAGTCTCCTTCCACCCTGTCGGTCCCCGAGATCTCACTCTGGTCATCAGGCTTGGCAGCAAGTGCCTTTTTCTGATAAACCATCTTGTCAGCTCATACTTTGAAAGCCTAAAGAGCTATCTTCACTTCTGAATTTCTTAATAGTGTCTTTTGATAAGTAAATTAATTTTTAATGAGATACAATTCGTTTGATTTCTGCTTTTCAAGTCTTTCTCAAGATCAGGAAATTTTTCTTCTAAAATCTTTCTAGTTTATATTTTAATTTTTAGGACTATATTCCATATTTAAAACTTTTTAAGTGTATTATTTTGTCCTGGCATCATTTCTTGAATTAATTTTTCCTTGTTGAACTGTCTCAGGAGTTTTGCCAAAACTCAGTTGATTATATATGAGCCTACTTATCTTCCTTTTATTCAGTTCCATTGATCTGCGTGGCAGTACCATGGAACTGTAAATTTAACATTTTTGCATGCTGTTATATTAAAATATACCTCAGTAATAATGAAATACTGAGAAAAAAGAGATATATCTGAGTCATGTTTGCAAGCAATGGCAAATAATAATATTATTAAACATTAAAAAGCTCATGCTCTCGAGCATCTGCCTCTTAGCACTTGGGAAGGCGAGGTAGGATCGTCAGGAGTTCAAGCTAGTGAGTTTGGAGCCAACCTGGGCTACATGAGGTCCTACATCACAGAACCCAACAACAATTAAAAAGAAACCTGGCTTTAGCTTGGCATGGTAGCATGTGCCTAAAGTTGAGAGACAGCAAGAGAACAAGGTGGGTCTTTTGATTTTATACATAGGAGTCTCACTGTGTTTTGTTTTATGACTTTGAATTTATAATTACTACTTTTGTAAGAATATCCAGGTTATTCACTGATTTGGAATGCCCAGAAATTAGAATGTGCACTTTTACCTCTTTGGTTTTGTTTTGTTTTGTTTTGCTTTGTTTTGTTTTGTTTTATCTCTTCATTTTCTGTTACTTTGACTGGAGAAAGTCCTATAGAAGGGCCCAGTTGATTAGAAACAGAACTTAAAATGTCAAGTTCAAGTACTACAATGCACTCCTCCAGATGTTGAAAACTAATACTTTTTTCATTTTTTGAGCCAGGGTCTTAATATGTGACCCAGGCTAGCCTGGAACTTGCCATGTAATCCGGACTGGCCTCAAACTTACCTTGTATCCTAGGCTAGCCTCAGGCTTACAGCAACTCTACTTCAGCCTCCCCACATGCTAGAATTACAGTAAAGTCCACCATAAGCAGCAGAGAACTGCAAGCTTCGCAGTGTTCATATCAGGAGGCCTCTGTTCCCAGTGAATCCTGTCGTTATCCTGAGAATGGATTCATTGGTGAAAACGGACTTCTCACAAATGCAGGCTCAGCCCCACTCTCCTGTTCTCTCACTCTATCTTGCCCTTTCACCTTCTGCCACCAGGTGAAGCAGTGTGAAGTCTCTCAGTTGATGTCAGCCCCGTCATCTTTGACTGTATAGTCACAACAACTTTGTCCTTTATGTACTGTTGGTCCCAGACACTCTAGCAACACAGAGCTACACTCAGGCATGTGCCTAAGATGCTGTTTAATTATGTCAGCTACGTAAGAGCTCTCGGTGCTCACACCAACCCCAGGGAGGTGGCATCCTCTCCCGTGAGACAAAGACCCAGAGAACACCAGTGACTTTTAAGACTGCGTTCTATGTAGGGAAACATGTATGTAGCTTGAACACAGAGACCTGTTTTGAGCCTGTTCTCTTGATCATACACTTCCTGACTGGGAATACATACAAGTCAATAAGACCATGTAAGTCAGGTGTTCTGTATTTCCCTGCCCACTCACAGAACAACAGGCATCCGGTGGAAATGATCAGCATTTTCACCATGTTACATCCTTTTATCCTCTTCACTGGGCTCATTCTCTGACAATTCACAGTTACAATGCTATGTTTCTGTATGGTTGGTACCAAGCTACTACCTCAAACTACTCCCCAAGATTTCCCCTGGTCTCCCCAAATGCAGCAATGAGGAATTGCTGAGCAGAGCAGAGCAAGGGTCCCTAATCCCTGCCCTCTACAGCCTCAATATGAACCTCCAAGGGACAAAGGGTCTGTAACACCTTGCCCAGGAACAAACAGTAATCACTGGCTGTGTGAACATAGCTCACAAAGTCAAACCAAATGGTAGAAATGAAATTGAGATCCAGTGATATTTGACTCCAAAGCCCATGATTTATACTCCAAAAGCATTGGAGTTTGTAGATGACAAGCCCTGAGAACCAGGAGGGGCTTTCTGCTTATTACAGACACAATACCCTAGGTGAGAATCTTAACTGCCTACCTGCCTTGGAAGGCGCCCACCACCTTGTCTTCATAGGCTCACCACTGCCCTGATATACTCCTCCTGCAGTGACTTTTATTTCCAATGTGGGGTTTTCTAAAATGTCACCTCCTCAAAGAGGCCTTCTAAAATGGAGCCCCAAAGCCACTGACTGCTCTTACCACAGTCATAAGAAATATCCTCTTCACTCTTTCATCTATTCTCTCTCTCTCTCTCTCTCTCTCTCTCTCTCTCTCTCTCTCTCTCCCTCTTCCCTCCCTCTCTCCCTCCTCCCTCCCCTTCCCTCCCCTCCCCTCCCCTCCCTGTTACTCTTCTTTATTTCTTATAGCATATAAATAACATAGCGTCAGGGTTCAGTCTCTCTTTGATCCAAAGTCTGAATAAATGGATGAGAAATAAATGTGTGTCTGTGTGTGCATGTGTGTTTTTTTCTGTGTCTGCATGTTTGCCTGTGTGGGTGTGTGTGTTTATGTGTGTACATGTGTGTGCACGTGTATGTGTGTCTGTGTGTGTCCCTATGTTTGTGCATCTGTGTATACAAACATGTATACATGTGTGCCTATGTCTGTGCATGTGCTTGCACATGCATGCCTACATGTCTGTTTCTGTGTATGCACATGCATGCCTACATGTGTGCACATGTGTGTGCATGTGTGCCTGTTGTCTGTGTGTATCTGCACATGTGTGCTTGTGTCCAACCTGTGGCCTGTGGCCTGTGTGCCATGTACCATGTATAGTTGCTTGTGGCCTGAGATAGCTATTAGTGTGACCCAACACAAAATCATAAACTTAGCTAAAACATTATATTTTTTAATTTTTTTCTTGTAACTAAATTCCACAGTGCTCAAGCATGAACTTTGTAGATAACGGTATTATATTGCAGTGTCAAAAGGTTAGGTACTAGGTAACATGCTGGCTGGGTACTAGGGGACTGGGGGGGGGGCAAACCCACAGAAATCCCTGGCTTCCTGCAGTTTTTCTAGAAAGGAGATGTAAGCAATAAATAAATACATGAGTACAATACTTTTTACAGCAGATGGAGAAAAGCGATAAAGAAAAGAAAACGCGGAGCAGATTTTGGAACAAGGGAGGGAGGGCTGGCGTTTGAAGAAGACCTGAAGCCTGAGCTGTGGTGAGCCATGTGGTTATCTGGGGGAAGAGCAGGCTGCTTTGGTGAACAGGAAGAACAATCTTTCCTTTGTACAAACACCATTGCCATTGCCTAAGAAAAGCGGAGTCTAGGGTGTCTGGGCCAAAGTAAAGAGGATAGCAGATTAGGACTCAAAAGTAAGATGAGAGGCGTGAGATGGGAACCATGGAGAATTCTGAGAGAGGAGAGACACGCTCCACTCTTGGAGAGCAGGCTGGAGGGTGTGTGGAGGGAGGCAGAGGCAGGGAGAGTGGTTCCTAGACATTTACACTGCAGTAACCTGGGATGAGCCCCGGGGAGACAAGGACAAGAGTGACGGAGGAAAGGCAGAGAGAAGAGGTGGACTTCGAGTCTGAAGTCAAGAGTCAACAGATAAAGGAGACAACAACGTAACCCATCCTCAGAGATGTTTTAGGAATGATGTAGAGCTAGAGCATGGAGAGATGGACTATCAAGCTGGAGAAGAGCCAGTAAAGAAACGAAGATAGGACTGGAGCCGTGAGCAGAGACTTGAGACCATAGAAGACAGCATCACCAGAAAAGATCAGAAGGGAAGAATCATGGATCAAGTTCTGCATGCCCAGACCCAGAGAAGCTGAGTCTCCAAACATCCTCCAAAGCAGCCTTCCAAGAAGGCATCTGATTGTGTGCCAGCGTTAGTGGGCACAGAGCTGGACGAGTACCCCTTAAAGGAGATGCTGCGCTTAACTGATGGCTCTATCCTGAAACTCTTGGCATACTTCCATTTTGTGTTGGGCCTTGACAATTAGTCAGTTTTGCTCCTTTGTAAACAGTGCACTGCTTATAAATGAAAGTCTCCAGATAGGATACTTAGTAGGGAACTGAGAGAATGCGGCTTGGAATCTGAGGAAGGGGGAGAGGGTGTGTTTGTCTGTGCTGTAAGCAGCACAAGAGTGACTATGTTACATTAGCACATGGCCCTGGACCAGAGGCCTTGATGGCCTCTTAAAGGGAAACCAGGACAAGAACAGAGCAAGCAGCATCTCCCCTGGAAAAATACAGCACTCGATCTTTCCACGCTTTATCTCTGTCCCCCAAAAGCCAGCATGGGAAGGAATAAGCCTGACAGCCAAGGTTGTCATTTTGAATAGTGCCAAAAAATTGGGACCCAGCCATGACTTTATGATTGATTCTGGGCCACAAAAAGGGAAATGTTAATATTGATTTATCGGTTCATTTTCTTTATTCGCTGTTCATCCATTTGCCCAGAATAGCTGTAGCAACTAGATACTGGAAAATTAAATTTAAAACAACTCCTCATTCTAAATAGCCTTATGTCTCCTGCCCCTCTTTCCAGGTCTGGGGATGCAATAATCAAAAGCATCCATTAGCTTCCTGTTTTGAAGAGGGGAAAAGGAGAACTCACAAAAATAATAATAGTATTGAAATAATGTAATCAAAAAAAAAAAAAAAAAAACCCCTGCAAGATTGGCAGATTTTGCTACTTTATGTATGTGCTACAGACAAGCAAGCACCATTCTTTGTTACTTTGGGATGGCTGGTTTGGTAGCATCATGGACAGAGACAGGATCGAGGTTAGCCTATGAGGTAGGTAGTCATATCTCAGAGGGTCAGAAGGATAAAGGTCTTTGGTGCAGCATAGCCATTCCCACAGCACAAGAACATGGGGCAAAACCACCCCACCTGAGCCATGGGAAGTTTCAGAATCCATGAGTGCTTGGTTGCAACTGGGATGGACATCTTTAAAGTGAAGCCAATCAGCTGGTAACAAAAGGTCTCTTCTGAAGGAATCGTCCAGAAACTGTCCCACCTGGGGATCCATCCCATAAATAACCACCAAACCCAGACACTATGGCAACAAGAGCTTGCTGACAGGAGCCTGATATAGCTATCTCCTGAAAGGCTCTGCCAGTGCCTGAATAATACAGAAGTAGATGCTCATAGTCATCCATTAGACATAGCACAGGGTCCCCAATGAAGGAGCTAGAGAAAGTACCCAAGGAGCTGAAGGGGGTTGCAGCCCCCTAGGAGGAACAACAATATAAACTAACCAGTAACCTCAGAGCTCCCTGGGACTAAACTACCGATTAAAGAAAACATACGGGGGACTCGTGGCTCTAGCTGCATATGTAGCAGAGGATGGCCTAGTTGGTCATCAATGGGAGGAGAGGTTCTTGGTCCTATGAAGGTTCTCTGCCCAATATAGGTGAATGCCTGGGCCAGGAAGCAGGAGTGGGTTGGGGAGCAGGAGGAAGGGGGAGAAGATAGGGGATTTTTGGAGGGAAACTAGGAAAGAGGATAACATTTGAAATGTAAGTAAAGAAAATATCTAATAAAAAAAGAATAAATCTTTTTTTAAAAAGTCTCTTAATCACTTACTAAGTAGGTGCTATAATCATAGTATTGAAAAATATTGGCTTTTTATCACAAAAGACACAGTTCTGAGCTTAATGTCTCCGAACTGTAATGGCCAAGAGCAAGAATGGTCATCGGGGATTACATAAGCACCTCTCAGTCAGACACCAAGGTTCCAAATACACACAGCATGCCTCTAAACCTCATCTCAAAACTGTCTCTCTCTCTCTCTCTCTCTCTCTCTCTCTCTCTCACACACACACACACACACACACACACACACACTAATTAAAAAGTAAACAGTGAAAAAACTTTAAGCTAGACATGATTGGAGAAAGGTTTTTTTTTGTTGGTGGTGGTGGGAATTTTTTTGGTTTTTGGTTTTTGGTTTTTTGTTTGTTTGTTTTTGGTTGGTTGGTTGGTTGGTTGGTTGGTTGGTTTTTTTCGAGACAGGGATTCTCTGTGTAGCCCTGGCTGTCCTGGAACTCACTTTGTAGACTAGGCTGGCCTCGAACTCAGAAATCTGCATTGTGAGGGAAGCTCCATTCCAGACTATCCCATCATGCACTGTGAGGGAAGTTCCATTCAAAGGAAGATATGGAACCTCCAGTGATGGACTGTATAAATAGCCATCTGTCCCCTTTGCTCTGCAGGAGATGTGTTGGTACCCCTCAGGGAGCCCATCAAGATGGAAATGCCAGCTGCAAGCATAGCTCATTGGTAGAGCATCTGCCTAGCATATGTGGCTCTGGGATGGACTCCCAAAAGATGGAAATGTCCATTTATCAGAACAAAAGAACGTCATTTTCAATCTAAAAGAAAAAAAAAGGTGCTCTTGTCAGAAGCCACTGTGCCTATGTTAGGCACTGCCACAAGCCACCCTCATTCCCTGGGAATCCCTACTGAGATTCGGGTCCCCTGACAACCAAGTGCCATTTTCCTCGATTTGCTTCTGGACAACATGAATCTCTAAGTCAGATTCCTCAACTTCTGAAACACCGCCCAAAGTCTCAGCCATGTTGCTCCCCTGTTATGAACATCAGAAGAGAGGAGGGGACGGGAGGGGAGGGGAGGGGAGGGGAGGGGAGGGGAGGGGAGGGGGGATTGGGGGAAAGGGAGAAGAGAAGAGAAGAGAAGAGAAGAGAAGAGAAGAGAAGAGAAGAGAAGAGAAGAGAAGAGAAGAGAAGAGAAGAGAAGAGAGAAAGAGGAGAGAGAGAGAAAGAGAAAGAGAAAAAGAAAAAGAAAGAGAAAGAGAAAAAGAAAAAGAAAGAGAAAAGAGAAAACGGACTAATCTGCTTGTAGGGATTCACTCTGCGTGGGTTAAAATGGAAACCGAGGCAAAGTCTGATTTTCCTTGGCAACTCAGTAATGGGACCTAAGTGTGCACAAAGGTGTCCTTCCTCCAGCAGGTGTTTCTGGCACACTGACTAACAACAACAACAAGGGATAAAGTTCATGATCCTATGACCCAAATTTCAGTGGCTAAACTTGTTTTGAGATGCTACAGCTGATATACTAAAAACAGACTGTCTTTCAGCCTGGCCAGCACATGGGTTATTAACACGAGAGGTCACGTTAAAGGAAGCACATTTCTCCTTGCCACTCCATAACACAGTGAGGGTTTTAAAAGTCATTGCTTGTTTCTCTTCAAGTAAGAAAGAACCGAGTCTAGGAGAGACGTTTATCTAACCTCTTTTAGATTGAAAAGCAATTCCCAAGTTAGGCCCATATTCATTTCAAGTGAAATTTTACTTCAGTAGAGGCAGCCGCATGATTGAAAATGGAAGTACTTTGAAATGTTTCAAATTTTACTTTGCAAATTAAAAAATAATAATAATAATGTTATCCCAGAAAAAAAATTTAGCCTCTCCTGAGATTACTTCCAAAGCCAACCTCTGGCTCCAGTGGTATGTCCTTGCGTAATCCTGGCTCTGGAATCAAATTTGTTTGCAAGATTACAAAAAAAGGTCCCTCGTGATAGCAAAGGACATTGGAGTTTTCTCCCTTCTTTTCAAATCTTAAAGGTCATAGGACCATAGTTGTCCATACGATATTCAGCAATACTTTCTAAAAATAATGCGCATTTTTAAAGTAAACATTTAGAGACTATACCTAGGATCATGTAGGGTCCTTTATGGGCACAGGGATGTGGGAGCATCTTCCTCCTTCCCTTGCATACTTTTTCCAAAACATCAAGGTAGGGACACTCCCTGTCCTACAGGGAATGTTTCAAAGAGGAAGGAAAAGCTGTCTGCTATTTTCACTCAATTTATGATAAACATAAAACCAATGAGGTACAGTGTGACAAAAGACAATTGCAAGCCAGTTTTAATTATTAATATGGATGGAAGAGTCCAAAAATGTTAGTAAGTCAATCTAATAGGATATACTTTAAATTATATCACCATTTGAGTTTTCCCACAGGCAGGCTAGCAGTCGCAGAAGAGTTTTGCCATGCTTCAGAGGGAAAAGAGCCACTAACCATAGTTTCATCACAGCAATAGTAACTTTGACTAAGATAGGGGTGTATCCTCCAAGTGTCTTCAGAATACAACCACTTCTTACCAAAGCTACTGCAGAACAATTGCCTCTGGGTTGACACATTTCATCTCGGAAAGAAACTCCTTAAGACTCAGAGTACTCTAATGAGAGGTCAAACATTCCATCCTTTCAGGGAAGCACACCTTTCAGGTGACACATACCAACACTCAGGAGGCAGAAGAAGGAGGAATCTCTGAGTTCCAGGTAAACCTGGCCTAAAGAGCAGATTCCAAGACAGCCAGGGCTACACAGTGAAACCTGTCTTGAAACAAAACAAAACTGACTCAGGATCTCAAGGAATAGTGGCCATGAGAAGCTTAGGCCCAGGCATGGTGGTATACATCTTTAAACTCAGGAGCAGAAGCAAGCAGATCTCTGAGTTCAAGGCCAGCCTGGGACAGAGCAAGTTCCAAATAGAGAAAAGCTTAAGTACAGGCATGGTGGTACATACCTTTAATCCCAGAACTCAGGAGACAGAGGCGTGCAGATCTCTGAATTTAAGATCAGTCTAAGGAGCAAGATCCAGGACAGCCAAGCTTAGGCAGTGAAGGGGTTGGAAAACAGAAAACTGGTGATAATGTAATAAAACAAAGGAGCTATGTTCCAGCCCCAGAAAGCAATAGGACTCTGGCAGCTTTGGCCATGTGGCTCTTTGGCAGAGGCCTTTATAATCAAGAATAGAAGGAACTACTGGGACAATATCTACTGGTTAGATGGAGCTAAGAAATTAGTGGTGATTAAGAAGAGACTAGTATCTCATAGGTGAAATCTTCTGGAAAGTGTTTTCTGAGAGCACAAAGAAGCTGTGTTCCAGAGATAACCAAGGTTGTACCTTCATCTGGACTTGGTAATGTTTAAGAGTCACTCAGGTGATACTGGTTTTGAAGGCATGAAGGGGTCATGGAGAGCAGCTGAAGCTTGGCACAGTGTGAGGCCAGGGAAGGCCATTGATGAAGGTGTGTGCAAAAAAAGTTGAGGCTTGGCACCGTGAAGAGAACCTATGAGAGCAGTAGAAAACTTTAGCGAATTAGCAATGCCATTACTATGGGATGATCACCAAGAATAGCAGCAGCTGTGGAATGGAGTCAACCAGACCCTGGAGGAGCCCAGAAGATCATTTGTGGATCAAAGGCATTGACACAAGAAGCTGTTAAGTTGAAGTTGCCTTGGATACCTCAAGATGCTAGAAATGTCAGAGCTGTCACCAAAGCAGTCAACAAAACAGAAGAGTCAGAAATCTCAAGAGCACTTTGACCACAGACAGACAGACAGACGTGGGACACAGACTTTGGACCCTGCTGGCTTTTGGTCTTCCTTTGGTTCAGTATTTCCTCACTATGACATTCTGGAATGGTAATGTCATCCTATGTTGTTGGAGGTACGTGATTTCTAAGGGGATTACAATTAAAAGATTGTATGAATCTCCAAAGAGACTTTGAACTTTTAACATTGTTGAGACTGTTGTAGACTATGGGACTTTTGAAGCTGGAGTCAATGTATTTTGCATTATGCTATGGCTAGGTATACTCCCCACCTCCCCCACCCCACCCACGATAGACTCAGTAGTTGAACAAGCCTATGGGGACCAGGGAGTAGAATATGGTGCTTTGAATATGCTTGGCCCAGGGAGTAGGTGGGCCTACTATTAGGAGGTGTAGCCTTGTTAGAGGACGTGTATCACTGTGGGGATAGACTTTGAGAGACCCTTCTCCTAGTTGCTTGGAGGTCAGTCTCCTCCTCGTGGCCTTTGGAACAAGATGTAGAACTCTCAGCTCCTCCAGTGTCATGCCTGCCTGGATGCTACCATGCTTCCCCCTATGATGATAATGAACTGAACCTCAGAACCAGTAGCCAGCCCAAATTAAATGTTGTCCTTTATTAAAGTTGCCTTGGTCATGGTGTTCACAGTAACCCTAAGATAGGTGGTACCCTTACTTTGATCTGTCAGTAGTTCTCTGAGTGAAGAGATGTTTATTCACTCTCCTCGAGAATAGTGTCACACAATGAGAGCCACCATTGCTGGGATCCAGATCTCCACTACTCATTTAGGTTATGTAAGCACTGCTGGCCATTTTCCATGCCTCCAGCAGCATTTCCTTAACAAAACAATCCTAGTGAGTCTCTTTCAAAAAGTCAAATTTTAAAAAAAAATTATATCACCATTTGAGGTTTAGCCCAAGATGCAAAGCAAGTTTAACACCAGGAAATATGTTCAAATGGAATCTATAACCATGACCTGAAGAAAAAAGATTTGTAGTTATGTTGACAAACCATTAGCTAAAATTGAACATGAATTTATCTGTTTCCTACACTCTTATCAATCAATGAATAGAATAATAGAAACGAATAGAATGGCTGTACTATGAATTCATTTATCGCTTGTGTGCATGCCTCAGTGTAGATGTGCACCATGTGCATACAGGAACCCACAGGGGCCAGAAGAGGGTGCCAGATCCTTTGGAGCTAGATTTGCAGATAGTTGTGAGCTGCCCAACATGGGTGCTGGGAACTGAGTCCAGATCTTCATAAAGAGTGTCAAACTCTCTTAGACACTGAGATGTCTCTCTAGTCACTAACAAAAACTTTAAAATACCCATCAAAAGCTAAAAGCAAAGATCACTGGTAATGATGAAAATTTAGAAACACTATCATTAAAATTAAATAATGCCCCTTGTCCCCTATTATAAAGGTGAACACTGCTGTGTATTATAGACTATGCAGTATGATGCAGGAGGATAAAAATTTGAGAAAGGAAAACACCAGCATGCTACTATTTTCAATTAATATTCTGAACCACTTTCAAATGCAGGATTATTTGTAGAGTGGTTATTAGAAACAGTAGTTATTCTCTTGACTACAAAACCAGTACAAAGGAGAAGAACATTTACATACAACACTGGCAATCACAATTAAAATATGTAATGGCATCACTTCACAGTAACAAAAACAATTAAAAAATTTAAAACATACCTGACAAACTACTTTAAGAAAAAAATATAAACTATTATGAAACAACATATGATAAATCTTGGATAAGTAATGCATACCTTGTTCATGGAGAGCAAACTGAATGAAGATGTATTTTCCTGATAATATTAATATGATTTCAACCCCTAATGACAGTAAAAATTAGCAAACTCATCCCTAACTTCATGTATTTTGAAAAGTCAAGTTCTAAGAACAGCCAAGATGGTTATAGAAAAAGGGCAGAAGCAGTAAGTAGCAAATGGTGTTGCATTAACAGGAAACCTAGAATATGGTGGGTGACAGCTATGGGTTTACCTCTCAAAAGACCAAGGACAAAATACTCATGTTGGAAACTTTGGCTTTCTATATAAAAACTAAAATTAACAGTAATCTTCTGCTACATATAAAAGATGAATTCTAGGTAGATTAAAGGTATGAGTGGAAAAATCAAAACATTGAACTACAGGGAAAAATAAGGTCAAACTAGCTTCCAATGATGGTAGAAAGCCAAATGTTCGTGCTAGTCTCCACTGCATCTTTACCCCAACTGAAACAATGGTGAGATTTCCACGTCATACCACAAAAACAAGTGCCATGGGCAGAGGCAGCAGCAGCATGAGGCGCAAACTGAAAAGCATCCAGGTGAGCAGTAACTGCCTTCGTGGACAGAAAAAGCCAACTTCTAATCTGGCAGCAAAGAATGGAGAAGCAGCTCTGATTTAGTGGACAGGCTTAACTGAGATTTATGATCAGGCTTTTCCAGCAACACTGGACAGGACATGGGAGTAGAGATGAGCTATAAACAAGAAAACAGGTGAACGTCTCTTTAAGAAGCATTCTTAACAAATTCTATTCTTACTTGCCCACTAGAGAAATTGATCCTCCTGACTCTGTAGTTAATTCTCTGGAGAGGGCAAAAGAGCCTACAGGTGAGAGAACGAATCTTAACTCTGAAGATTGGACCCAGCAGCCTTTTTTTTCACCACTTGGATCTAAGATACTGGTAGCCAGAATTATGTTCCAGTCAAGAACACAGAAAGTGAAACTTGTCACTTTGTGTGCCAACCTAAAAAATTAATTTAAAAACAACACTAAAAAAGGACCATGGTGTGTATGTGCCTTCTAGCAACTAAAACTGTCCAGTATTAGTCATAGTATTCAGACATGAAGGGAAATGATGGGAGAGGTGTCCAAGCAGAAAGGGAGACTTCTTTTCATTGGAGTCTAATTTATGGCCTTTCTATCAGGTTGACTAACCAACTTAGACCTGAAGGGTCAGTGGAGGATCCAAGACACTCAAAGTCCTCTGAATGATGGGGGCACAATGTCAAGGAGTCCAGACTCTGTGTGGAAGAAGACACTTTCTGAATTAATATTGGCAACACTGCAGATGTGAGGGGTAAGGTTGTGTATTCACGAACTAAGAACAAGATATGATTTTTTAAAAAAGGAAAAGGAAAGGGAGAAATTTTAATGATTCATAAGATTAAAGATTACCCAACAAGAAGACAAAAGAACTCCTTTTCAGGATTAAACAAGGTTGGTTGGTTGGTTGGTTGGTTGGTTGGTTGAGACTAAGCCTTAAAGTAGAACAAAAATATAAAGTGACATAAAAAATTAAAGCATATACAAAATTTAGGAGGGATAGCTAAGTAACCCAAGATGCAGAAAGAAAGAATAAAGGCAAACAGGGAAGAACATAAGAGAAATAATCTAAGACCCCTCCCTGAATGGAACGTGCCCAGTGTGCCTCAACACTGCCCCGTAAGTAGATGAGAACTAACCCACGTCGGGACACCTTTGCTAAGATCCAGATGCTATAAGAGCAACAGCAAGAGCTACCTAACAGCACCTATCCCTGCATGCCTACACTGAAGGCAGAGGATGGTGACTCACTGTCTTTAAACACCATTGGAAGCATTTCCAAAAAAGTGTTATGCATCCAGCAAAAGCATTTAAATGTAAAGGTGAAACACACTCATCTTTAGATTTTCAGGTTCCCAAAACTCTCACAGAGCCCATCTCAGGAGGCTGCTGTGAAATGGCCTTTGACACAACAATGGAGTAAAGCAGGAAAAGGAAAGCCAGAGTACAGGGAAGAGGGAAAACAACCCAGGAGCAACCCTAAGAGGAACATTCTTGAGTTCTCAGCATGCCTGAACATGGCAAGAAGCTGTCTTTATATCCCCATAAAATTAAGAAACTAAAATGGAGTGATGCACAGATCTCCACAAAGAAAGGCTTAGAAGATAAACACATGAGAACTTCAAAACTAACTAACTTCAAAACTCAAGTATAAGAGCGCATACACATGAAGGTGCCGTGATGAAACCCACTACTACACGCATGCTAACCGAAAATATTAATTTGAAAAAGAGCACATTGGGCTGGAGAGATGGCTCAGCTGCTAAAGGCTAGGCTCACAACCAAAGACGTAAGAAAAAAGAGTACAGTGTTTGGAAGTCCAAGTCAGGAGGAAGAGCAGGAAGGAACTTAACCACCTAGGTTACACAGCAAAGTCCTGTCTTTAAAATAAATAAATAAATAAATAAATAAATAAATAAATAAATACTTCAAAATGACAATAAAGACAACAGCAGAACTGGCATTTTGTAAGTTAGGAAAATAAACCAAGGTCGTGACATCGTAACATCCCCTTTCCCAGGGAAAGAGGAACATGAGAGTACCCCGGGAAGGGAACTGAAGGAGACTTCAATTTCATGGCATTCTGTTTCTTTTAAACAACTTTAAAGCTTAGAACAAAAATGGCTTAAGTGTTGCTATCGTTAGCGCTAGGTAGTAGTAAGGATGTGGTTGATCTTATATCGCTCTCTCTATTTTTGTGTATTTTTTTTCTTCCAAAGAAGGAAGGAATAAAAACAGAAGGCAAATGTTGCCATCACGGCTCACCTTGGCTCAAGAGCCAAACAGCAAATGGGCAGCAGCTCAGATGGGCCCCACTCTGGTCAGCCATCCTCCTCACCTGTGTCTTCTCCTCATGTCGTGCAACCCATTGCTCACAATAGAACACAACTTATTCTGCAAAATGCATATTCTCTTTTTCAATTAGAATTCCGTATTAGGTTTCAACCGTTTTGTTTTGTTTTGTTTCCTTTCTTTCTTTCTCAGCATTATCCATGAATTCGGGTTTCAGGGAGAACTCGTGAGAAGGGGCGTGTTACCTACCTCCCTCTAACAATGGAAAACAGTCTCTGAACTAAAAGGCTTAGGAAGTACTAATTAAATTGTACTCATTAGGAATTAGTAATTAAAACACACTCACTAATCAAAATACTACTTAATATAAATATTACCCTCATAGAAAAACTGGAAGTACCGGCCCCTGGGGAGTCATCTGTACCTGGTAGAGTACCTCCTGGCTGAAGAGTCTTCTATCAGCTGGTGATGGCCACCCCACAGACAGAGAAGTACTTTGGGGGACTCAAGATGGCTTTATGTTTTCTGTTAGTCACATCAGAAAGGTGAACGTCAGAAGGGTGATTATAAGGGGCTGTGGGACTAGGGAGAGGTGGTTTGAGGTGTTTGCTCTGTTTAGCACCAGGTTTGTCCTTGGTAGTGAAAGAACGTGCTAAGTCAGCCAGAGTGTGTGGTCACGGCTTCTGTAGGACCCCAGAAAGCTGAGCCTACACTTACTTCCCAGTGCCTCTGATCTCGGACTCAAAATAGCTCATCGCTGGGCTCTCTCATGTAATTGGGACCAGAAAGGGGAACTGCAAAGAAGACAAAATGGAATGGAAGGTACCGGACAGTCATCCTTTCTCAATTCAGAAAAAAAAAAAAAAAAAGACTCTGAAGTTCGGTGAGAGTGGGGGGTGGGGTTTAGGTCAGTGCTTATATTGACGGACGCTTGATGGATTTCTGGCTTCAAATGTTTTATCAAGACAATCCACCTTGTAGCAATCTCCAAAGAAGACTGTGTGCTCTATTAAGTCCTCAATTTGCTTTTTAAAAGTTACCAAATGTGCTTTTTCACAACAACGAAGAGCCATCTCCCTCCTGGAGCCAACGGAGTTTGTCACCCAGCTTCCTCGGCTTTGAAAAGCCAGCCATCAAAGAGCAAAGGAAATGTCATGACTTTGGAGCGGTCAGAAAGCCCTTAAGTCGCAGTGCAGGCTATTTCTCCTTTTGTGGCACAGAAAAGAGTGGACAAACACAATGAATACATAATCCCATTGTGCTTACACATGTGTAACAATCCTTCAAAATGAGGTGAGGGACAAAGATAGGAGATAGCAAGGCGGCCTGGGTCTTAACAGGATGGCTGGAAATTGTAGGGCCTGAACTGCTTCTGCAAACACAAACATGCACGCGGCAGCCGCAGCGGCAGCCATGAGAAAATGAGAATTAAAAATGGCATCCAATTCAGAACGCCAAGAGGCTTAGCCTAAGTGGCCTCTGCATAATTCACTTTGGACCCTTTCAGCCTGTCTGTTCCAGAGACAGGTCGGGGCCAAGGTTAGAGTCTTAAGCCATTCAAAATAACTGACTTTTAACTAATCATCAGGGTCACCGGTGGTTGGTAAAAAACACCTCTTCATGGTTTTCTCCTTCACCAAAGCCTTTCCTACCTCTTCTTGAAAAAAAGAAAAGAAAAACAAAAATTAAAAAAAAGAAAAGCCTTGTTGTCTTATATCCTGGTGTTTGCCCAAGGCCACCATTCTTCATCTGATCCCTGTAGCTTCCTCTTCTCCACTTTGGATCTTGGGGCAAACAACATGGTGTGTGAGCACCAGGTACCCTGGCAATGGTCTGCCATACCTTCTGAATCCGTGTGGTGTGTTTACATTCAGGAAAAAAAAAAAGGGTAGCCAAATGAACTTAACTTACCATTCCTCCTAACGTAAACTTCTATTCTGAGTCCAGCTCTTCCAAGTCTCTTTTCCAGCCAATAAATAAACAACCACAGTTTCCATTCTCATATCTCCCCGAGACCGGGGAGGACTATCACAGAATTGTGTTTTCTGGTCACCACAGGGTCACAGGACACTTGGGCTCACGGTGGCCATGGTTGCTTACACAAGACTCACCCAAGATCATACCTATCAAACTTCAGCCCAAATGGAGGAAGGATGCATGAGGCCCCACCACTAGCAGGGGAGCAATTGGTGGCTGGCAGCTACTAAGGAAGGGAGAGTCAGTTTTCTTCAGGGATTTGGCCCCCATAGGCTGCTCATCTTCCAGTATATGTACCCATGTACATCCTAGAACCATTCATTAGACTAAGCAGGGGTTTGGTTTGTTTGTTTGTTGTTTGTTTTTAAATTTAAAAAGGGGGCATGTTATTGAGGCAGAGGGACGGAGCAGAGCGCCTGCAGAGCCCGTGTCTCAAGGCTGCTTCTGAACCACTGTGTTGCCTCTGTCCACTCTTCGCCAGTGTAAGTCCCATGGTAAAGTCCCCATCTGTAGCTGCCCACTCTAGGGTAGTGGTACTTAACCTTCCTAATGCCCCAACCCTCTGACAGAGTTTTCCATGTTGTGGTGACTCCCAACCATAATAATTACCTTCGTTGCTATTTTATTTGTAATTTTGTAACTGTCATGAATCATAATGTAAATATCTGATATTCCCAATGGTTTTAGGTGACCCCTGTGGAACCCCCAAAAGGGGTTGTGACCCACAGGTTGAAAACTGCTGCACTGGGAGCTCTGAGAATTGCACACACACACACACCCCAAGTTAGCAAGAGAACAACAATCAAAGATGTCCCACAAAGCAATTATGGTCATGCTATGACAGTATTAAAGATCTTAAAGGTCCCTCAGATGGTACCTGGCTGAAGTGTAGCAACAGAATATTACTAACACGTGACCCAGGGCATGGGGCTTTGATTGCTCACGCCTCTTTTCCTTTCCCTTTGATGCCCATGTCCTTTCCTGGCCAAGGCCTCTCCCTGGGCTTCCCTCCCATTCTTTCCACTCACAGTGGCTTTGCTCCTTCCTCTCCAGACATTTGTCTCCCTTCAAAACCCCATCACTCTTTGGCCACCTTCCTAATATGAATCTTTTTGGGCCTGTTGTAGCCAGCGCTTCTACACAGCAAAGAAGGATGCTCTACCTTTAAGTGAGGCAACAAAAGACTTACAATCATGACTGGTACTCCCGTCTTTTGTTCTTGAGTTTTTTCCTATCCCATCAGCCCCCCACCCCTGTTGCCCACCTCACCACTAGCACCAGCCACGTGTAACAGTGACTTAGTAATAAAATTAACAATAAATCATGTTGATCATGTGTTAAATAAAAAGGACGTGAAGTTGAGAGGGAGACAGGGAGCCAGGGACATGGAAAGAGTCGGAGAGAGGATGAGGAGCCGATACGATCGAATTCATTGTACGCGTGCATGAAATTTTCAAAGAATATATTTTAAATGTATTTTTTCTACTTAGTAAAGCAATATTTTGTCTAAGGGTGCTCCATGCTCATCTCCAGGGTTCACCTTCAAGATACAGAACCCATTCTGCAGCTTTTAGTGCTAGAACATAAACACACACACAACCGAGGTAAATGAGATATAACATCGACTAGAAGACACATCCTGACTTCATTCAGAGTTGAAACTCTGAGACACCACACCATCATTATACCCCTAATACCACTCTGGTTTAAAAGGGGGTGAGGAGGGGCAAGGAGGAGTGAACGTCAATTTTATTTAAAAAAAAAAAAAAAGTTTCAGCCATCCCAAGGTCAGAGGGAAGGCACGTGTGTTTTGTTTCTTTTTTTTTTTAATTGAAATCGTGAGATTTATAGACAGTACATTGATGTACATTGATGTGTATTAGACTTGCCAGGAACCCGCCGAGCCAGGTGTGCTAAGTTTTCCGGAGCTCTGGACAATGGCCACAGCTACAGCACAGAACCCAGGCACTGCTGAAAGCACTTTATTTTATTTTTGAGGGTTTTTTTTTTTTTTTCAAGACAGCTCTGTCTGTCCTGGAACTTGCTTTGTAGAGTAGGTTGGTCTTGAACTCACAGAGATCCTCCTGCCTCTGCCTCCTCCCAAGTTCTGGGATTAAAGGTGAAGCGCCCCCCACGCCCCTCTCGGCACTCAAAGATGGATTTGAGTTTAGAGGTTTAATCCATTGACATGGTTGGAAGCACGGCAGGGTGCAGGCAGAGAAGAAGCTGAGAGTTCTACATCTGGATCTGTAGGCAGCAAGAAGCTGCCTGTGTGTTTTCTCAAGTGAGTACACGTGGAATGGAGCAGAGAGCCTTCATGCCACAGGCACATTCCCAGATGGATAATATCAGTAAAGAAGGCATATAGACTAAGGCAACTGAATTTTCTGTGAGCCCTCATGTCTCCCTGAAAGCCACTGAGCATCCTGGGAGATGTTGTCTCCAGTCTGAAGACCACAGGGATAGCTTTGTGTCTGAAGTCCAAAAAGTACAGTGGGTTAGACGTCTAGTCCAGGATAGACTGACTGTATAAGCCACAGTGTCTCAAGGTTAGCTCAATTTCCATGGCTAGCAACCCAGAGTGGTACACTCTATCCCAGGAGCCAGCAAACCAACACTGAGACATAAGTGTAACTCTAGCCAGTATTTCATCAGAACAAACACCAGCTCCCCCATCACACAGATTCGTAGTAAAAGCCCCTCACTTTCATCACAGTTTGATACAAAGGCCTGTCACGTGAACACAGTAAGCATGCCTAGGTGCTTATGAAAATGCATGACGTTTTAAAAACGTCCTTCTGTGCTTTAATCCCCCTTTAAAATTAATGTTCTTAAATCCTGAGGCTGCTGTGATAGGATCTCAGCCATCTGCCCCTGCCAGTTCCTGTGGCATCCTCTGATTAGCAGGGCTGAAGGCACAAGGGTTTTATTTCACAGGAACCCACTCATTCTCCATAGGTCTCAGTCGGGAAGACAGTCCTTCCTTGACTCTTCTTAAAGAACGGAGAAAGAGACACCCAGGACTTGGGGACTTCTCCATACTCGTGACTTTGGACATGGCTTTTTCCCTGGAAGCTTCTGACTTCTAAAAAATGGCCACTCCGGGTCTGTGTCCAGGTCCTGGCTATCTCTCTGACATGTTCTGCATATTCAGTGACACCCTCACCTTCTCAGATCTCTAAGTGCTTGATGATCAATGACTTTTAAAACGTGAAATAACAAAGGGGTCTGGCAGTATTAAATGTTCTACCCAGTGGGTACAAGGGACTCAGAAGACTATGGCTGCTCACGTTTCAAACACCACAAAAACCAGGCTTGCTGAAAGGAATGCAACATGACTGTTGGCCCCACTTTCACTTGACAGCAAAAAATAACTTATCTCCCTCTCCATGAATGCTATCAAATCATTAAGACGTTTTAAGTTTGAGTGACTCCCTCAAATTCTTGTGGCCCTTGCTCTGCTCTGTTCCTTTCCACTGCCCTCCTTGCTCAAGCTGGCTGCTGAGTCCAAACCCAGCAGCACCAGTGTCCCAGGTGTGGGAAAAGCCATGGGAGAGCCAGCCGCTATCACATCCTAGCTCTCTGCTGCCCCCTGCTGGAATGAACCCTTCACCTTTCATCAACCATCGAGTTCCTCCTAACTTCCCTCCCATCCCGGGTGGGTAACCGCCCTTTCTTTTTTTTTTTTTTTTTGTTTTTTTGTTTTTGTTTTTGTTTTTGTTTTTGTTTTGTTTTTGGTTTTGGTTTTTTTTGTTTTTGTTTTTGTTTTTTTTTTGTTTGTTTGTTTGTTTTGTTTTTTTTTTTTTTGGTAACCGCCCTTTCTGACACTCTAAAGAGAATATGACTTGTTAGGACCCTGAGAAACCCAAGCCCACGCCTACAGGAGTTCCGAGACACCTCTGCCACCCAGCCCCAGAAGGGCGCGCTAAAGCTCACCCCACTTTGATCCTTCCTGCTCCCTCAGCTTCCTTTCTCGCTGAAGTTACTGTGTCTATTGAGGATGGCAGAGTTATAGGATCGCCTCTGTAGCAAAGTTGGGAGGAAAAAAGGTTAGGATATTTCTCTAACGGTTTTAATTTCAAATTTTTATAATCTATATGGAAGTGTTATGAGACTATGTGGATAGCTCACCAGTTAATCCACAAAATAGCATTAATAGTACTATCTATAAAATTCTTGTCTATAATATCCCAGTTATGCAAGTAATGTTCTAGATAATATTTTAGTTCCACTCTGGATTCAATTAAAAATCATTGAAGAACATTAAATTTTGTTAGGTTTCTTCAATAACCTTTAATATGGAATAGTTCTGGTATTTGGTGGGCAGGAGACCTTAACAACGCATAGGATTGTCCCAACACTTGAGAACTGGCCTAAGCCTCACCAGCCTGGTGATTGCACAGGTGGTCAATGCAGGCTTAAAAATCACCGACAGTTAGCTGAACCTGGGGCCGATGCCACATTACAGACGAAAAGAAATTTTATATACTTTAAATACACACTCAATTTTTGAGGATAGCAATAACACTGTCAAGGTAATGTGGGACCTGTTTTGTTACAAACCATTGCAAAAGTTGTTCGTCATCGCAACCAAAGTGTCTCAGGCAACAACGCTGTTTGTAGCAATTAAACCAGCACATGCGATCCGTGCGGCTCTGTGCTCGCAGTTCCATTGTCACTGTGACTCTACGCTCAAGCCTGAGACATAAGTATATTTCCCATACGGCAGTGTCCAAGTAGTTGAATGTAAAATGAATGAGTCAAGTGGCTTTGGTTTTATTTCTGCATCATAATCCAGCTAGAACACTCCACTAATTTCTTAATTGTATATATAAGATCAAATTTACCTATGAGTTTTGCTCATAATAATAAAAGATTTGACAAATTACTAGTTGTAAGAAGGTATTCTAAAATGAAAACCTGCCACTTTACACACTAATCTAAAACAATTCATTAAAAACATGTTTATTTTTATTATTTATCTTTGAGATTAATATAATTATATAATCTTCTCTTACCTTAAAAAATATGCAAATTAGGGGACTGTCTATATAGTCACTAATTATAATTAATCATCTTTAGGCACAATTATATTAGGGTTGTGATTTCTTTTTTAACTTTTTGCTTATTATTATTAACAGGTGTGCATGCACGTGTGAGTATGAACGTGTGTGTGTGTGAGAGAGAGAGAGAGAGAGAAACACACATATGGAGGTTAGAGAAAAATTTTCAGGATTCAGCTCTCTCCTCCTATCTTTACATGGAATCTAGGACTAGAACTTGGGTTCCAGTCTTTGGTGGCAGTTTATCCAGTCAGCCATCTCTCCAGCTCTAGAGTTGTGTCTTCTAAAGTCCTATATTAAGGTCACAGAAGCACCTGCAGATAAAGTATGAGATCATCCACATGGTGGAGAGAGTCAGAAAGAGATGAGAAAAGACGAGGCCAGGGTCAACACGTGTTCCAAATTAAATGGTGAGAACGTCAGGCCATTTTACTATTCTCTCACTTTTTAAATTTTTCTGTTATAGCAAAATTGAATTAAAGAAAAGAGGAGTCCTTCTCCGTGCTGGGGTTGGGAGCACTGTTTTGTTCTTCAGCTCCTTCCAGGATTTATTTACTCTTCTGAAGTGAAAAAAAAAAAAAAGATTTCAAATCAAAAGCCTTGGCTTTCAAGAATGTCGCCCTTGATACGAGTTTTTGAACCTATTTAGAAAACTCAACTGTCAAGAATTGGCTCTTGATCTGTTCCTTTGTGTCTTCTTCTCATTGACCTTGGCAGGCTCTGTAAGATGGAAGAGAAAAGACACCAGAGAAGGTCAGAGATCTAGGGGCCAGAGACCCCAGGAGAGGAAAGGGGTCTTTGATAAAGAGCCATGCCCAACTATGCCATCTCCTTGCTTCTCAGGTCACATATATCCCAGGCTTCTGGTCTCTCCTCTCCGGGCATGTGAAGCCATGAAGCAAAACTCACTGACCTCTCCTATGTTAGAAGGGTCTTGTGGTCCCCAGCTTCCTCTCTTCCTTCCTTCCTTCCTTCCTTCCTTCCTTCCTTCCTTCTTTCCTTCCTTCCTTTTTAAATTGAAAATAGATTTTTTTCTCATATAATATATTCTAATCACAATTTCCCCTCCCCCAGCTCCTCTCAGATTCCCCCCCACTTCTCCATCTACCCAAATCTATACCCTTTCCTTCTCTCTCTCATTAGAATACAGTCATCAAAAGTATGATGATGATGATGATGATGATAAAAGATGAAATCAAATAAACAAACCAGAACAGGACTAAAGAAACAAAGAGGGTGGAATACCAATGAAAAAAATAAGAAACATATATAAACTTTGAGACACATACAGAAAATCCATAAAAACAAAACTGGAAACCATAATATAAAAGCAAAAGATACACAATGTTGAAAGAAAGGAAGAAAGGAAGAAAGAAAGGAAGGAAGGGAGGAAGGAAGGAAGGAAGGAAGGAAGGAAGGAAGGAAGGAAGGAAGGAAGGGGAAGGAAGGAAGGAAAGAAGGAAGGAAGGAAGGAAGGAAGGAAGGAAGGAAGGAAGGAAGGAAGGTCCCAAAGAATTATGAGACAAAACAAAAAACAAAAAATACCACGGAGTTCATTTTGTGTCAGCCATCTTCTGTTTCCCAAAGCTGAACCTACTCTAAATGAGGGGCTCTTTTACAAGCGTGTGCTCAGTGTTGGCCTGCAACAAGGACAGAGCAAAATGCTAGGCCTCAGGCAAGCGTGGTCTGTAAGGGCAGAGAGTGCACAGGGGCAGTCCCCACATTGACAACAGAGACAGGGACATTGTCTCCAGAGGGTTCTAAGCTTCTGCAGGGCATGTGCTTTCTCTTCTGAGTGGCTGGCTTTGTCTCATCCAGGAGCCTACTCAGTGGGTATCCACTGATGCTGACCCTGGGCTAGCTAGACTCTCTGTATCCACTGATGCTGACCCTGGGCTAGCTAGACTCTCTGTATCCACTGATGCTGACCCTGGGCTAGCTAGACTCTGTATCCACTGATGCTGACCCTGGGCTAGCTAGACTCTCTGTATCCACTGATGCTGACCCTGGGCTAGCTAAACTCTGTATCCACTGATGCTGACCCTGGGCTAGCTAGACTCTGTATCCACTGAGTGCTGACCTGGGCTAGCTAGGCTCTGCCTTTTCTGAAATATTCTTTTTAAGAACCACCACCGATGGATTCCCTCCCCTGGCCTCGTCTCAGATCATCATCTCAGTCGTGACTCTGAGTCAGCTTTCCTTCTCCCAGACAGAACAGCACTTTCAGGTAACATCTTAAAAAATACTCTATTAAAACCAGAAAAACTAGCCTACTCTACACATCAAGGATGAGGCATGTCCCCAGCCCATCCTCTCTCTCCCCTCCATTCCTGCACAGACCTGTCCTCCAGATTCTCCAGATGGAGAGAAAGGTCCTAGGAGACTCCAGTTTAACAATGGGAAGCACATCTTGTTAGGGGCTGTTAGTCAGTTTTCCATCAGTGGGACAAACAACTAAAAGAAATGATTTAAAGGGGGGAAAAATGAGAGTTTTCAAAGGTTTCATCCCGTGGTTCTCTGCCTCTGTAACTTCGAGCCTGGGGCAAAGGCAGTCCACCACGGTCATGCAAGCATGTGGAATAGGAAGTCGTGAAGCAAAAGCAGTCACAGGAAAGGACCAGGACCATCTTATGCCCGCTAAGGGCACACCTGGCCTCCTACTTTCTACCACTTATCAGCAATGCCAGTGTATAATGGGTGTATCACAGGTGCAATCTATTGCTGAGGGAAGATCCTTCATAGTCTATTTGACTTTAAGAGGCAGCATCCACTGTATACCATTAGCCCTGAGGTAGAGCGAAGCACAACATTTAAAAGCATAACACCTCCCTTAGGGATAGTGACATGTCAAGATACCCCAAAACTGCCTTAACCCCTCCAGATTCTCCAGCGTGGGCCTCCCTGGCCTCATCTTCTACCATGCTCAAGGCAGGGCACGGGGATGATAACCAGAACCATTCGCTCAGGCCGTCCCTCTCACCCAGTAGCATTTAGTCCTAATGAGTCCCACCCACCGCCCAAAGCCTGCCTCCCCTCCCCAAGATCAATGCTCCCCTTTCCGGTCTTCACTGCTTCAGCTGATCTTTTGATCAGCTCTCTGCTCTTCTCAGCAGAGAGCCTTGCCTCCCCAGTGGCAGAAAAAAGAGAAAAAAATCCAGCTCTCAGCTACACATCCTCCCAGACAGGAGCCACCTCTCACGTCACAGAATCTCCCTCTCAAAGTAGAGCTGCGCCACACCCCCACCCCACCCCCGAAAGCTAAGTCCCGCGGATGCCTTCCGGTCCCAGCCAGGCTTTCGACTGTGCTGTTTTCTCCCTACAGTGGCCCCTCAGTGCCACACCTGGCAAAGACTTCCCACCAACATTCCACTAACACTGCCTCCAAGAGGCTGCCCCAACCCCCTGGGGGTCGGTCCACGTGTGCATCCTCGGGAACTCACTCTACAGGCATCCCACTCACTTCCTGCTTAACATTTGTTGTGCGCTGAAGGTTTCTCAAGTCTTCTAAGGTTTCTCAAGTCTTCTATATTAGTGGTCGTTTGGGGCTCTGGCCAGGGCCTGGATCAATGGAGGGAGATGGTGTTTGAGGTCCAGGCTCAGTGTGAGGGAAGTACACTATAACTTCCCTGGGCTTGTTCAGGCCATGCTAACAGGGACCTAGTTCTCTGCCAAAGCTGGGTATTTGTGTGGGACACGTATATGTTGAGCCTGTGAGCATGGTTAGTTGGCCTAAGAGAGTTTCAGGGAGTGGGTCCCCAATTACATTCTGGTGACACTTCAGTCAACATGAGACCTGAGCATTGAAATAGGAGTTTGCTCTACACTCACTTAGGCCTCATATTAACAATCATGAAAGATCTATAGCACCTCTCCACTTACGCCTGCACATTGCAATGGAGAGTAGAGAACAAGGGTTGTCTTTTCTTCCTGGATAATTCTCTCCTGTGCCATCAGGAAATGACATCATTAAGACCTACATGGCAGGTCCCAGGACTGGAGGTGCTGGTCAGATGGGCACTCTCCCCCTCCTGCTTAGATGTTCTCAACATCCTGCCCTGTAGATAGGAACTTAACATAAAATAAAATTTTAAACTGAAATTATGAAGGCTTACACCTTTGTTTTCTTTTGCTAACAGCCCGAATTCTCAAGGAGATGCAACCATACCTATCTTCTGATTGGTGACCAACGGGGAGACAATTCATATTTCCTCCTGCATTAATACTGTGCTTTAAAATGCAAAATTAGTCAATTCCCTCACTTGGGCAGCAGAGGGGCTCTCTGGAACCTGACCAAGTCTGCTTCTCTCGGTACATTTCCCTGCCGGCGACGCTCTCGGGAACCAAATGTGGTATATTTCATTTTAAGTCACCTTTTTTTCAATTCAGGAAAATGAATGTTGGAGCCAGATAAGAAACTATAGCCTGCTTTCAAGAAGGCGACAAGAAAACTGCGCCTTGCATTACTAATCCTTTATCTTCATGTTAACAAAAAGATTACTGACATATTTTTTGAATGAAAAGAAAATAAAATAGCAAATGCATCTTAGGAAATGTGTAACTTTCATGCAACACACAAATCAGTTGTTAAATAGTTTCTAAGTGAAAGAAAATGCATAATAAATGTGTCCTTTGGAAGAAAAGAAACCAACTTTAGGGACGAGGAAAGAAACTAGCCATCACAGAATGCAGCTTGGATGAATTGATTATAACTAGAGCTCCTTAATACGCATTTTCTAAAAATTATTTCTTCAGCCCACAGAATTGTTGTTTGGAAAGAGTTATGTTCCTTTCCTGGGGCAGACAACATACCTAAGAGCTCCCCCAAAGAAGAGTGAGGAAGACTGTGTCTAACCGTGCAGTCACTTAGCCACGGCAGAGGGTTGCATCAGGACCACCATCGTCAGTAGTAGTACATGGATCTGAACTCACCCTCAGCCTTGCCAGTCACAAGCTTGGCATCCATCGAAGTGTCCTGACATCTCTGTGCTTCTGCCTCCTCATTTATAACGTGGGCGATAAAACACCTACCTTAGGGAATGAAGTGGGTTAAGATGTATGCTTAGCACAATGCTCAATGCTAGTGAGCTCTATGCAAGCACTTAAATTAACAAATAAAAAACATAACTGCACACAGGGAAAGACAGCTAACAATTTTTAATTAAGAGGAGAGAGGGCGAATGAACGAGGATGAAGAAAAAGGTATGAAACCTCACAAGGAGGCGTCAGCGGCAGAAGGTAGAGACTGTGGAAGGGCCGGCTGGAGGACAGGTTTTCCAGTTTTGCTTTTACCTTTGAAGTGATGAGAGAGGCTTCCATTCCATCTTCAATGTCTAAGGGTTTTTGGCAACGTGATAATAGCCTGGTAATGAGAAATGAGCGTGGTTCTAAGTTCTCCGTTGAACTGGTTTAAAAAGTGGTAAGAATGACACATCAGCTTTATGGATGAGGAGGGCAGCTGACAAAGAGTTTAAGGAACTTGCCCAAGCTGGTGGGCAAGCAATGGAAGGGGAATAGTCCAGCACACTTGTAATATCTCACTATTAGCAGACATCTGCTTGGAAATGTCTGTTGCTTGAGTTCAGGTGCATGGTCTCACTTAAAACACCTGAGGCAAATACTCTTAGTTCTGTTTTATAAATGAGGCTTGTCTGTTGACTTAGTTAGGGTTTCTATTGCTGTGAGGAGACACCATGATCACAACAACTCTTAGAAAGGGAAAGGTTTAATTGGGGATGGCTTACAGCAAGACATCCTCTCACATGTCTGCTTCAACAAAACATACTCTCACAAGACAGTTTCCAGAAAACCATCACATGATACAACTGAGTCTCCAAAAACAACAGAAATTTCCACTTCAAACAAACTTTAGGCTTGAATCTCACCATAGAAGACATACACACATACACACACACAAGTGTGCACACACACAAGCAGATGATGATGAAGATAGATAGATAGATAGATAGATAGATAGATAGATAGATAGATAGAAAAAATAGAGATAAATATGAGAGGTGATAGGGAGGGGGAGAGAGAGAGAGAGGGAGAGAGAGAGAGAGAGAGAGAAATTGATGTTCTCCCTAGTCCTCCCAATAGGTTACCAGTGGCAACCATGTTTTTAAAGCCACAGCTCACAGAAGCAGCGCCTCGGTCTCCTTCAGTGCCTGTGTGGAGGCTGGAGTTTTCCAATCTGGCTTTACAACCCTGGAGAAAAATGTTTAAGAGAGGAACAGCTAATCTTCCTAAGAGCTCAGATGATGTTATCATCTTCATCCTCTCCTTACAGAGACATTTCCAAGGAATCCTCAGGGTATTCACCATTCAAACGTACTGTTGGGTAAAGGTTAATAGGCCCTTTAATTCTGATTAAATAATCAGTAAATTTCAAGCAGGTGACAAGGACAGAAAAACACACTAAGTGTAAGGAAGGCACTTAATGGAAGGAGCCCTCTAGAGAAAAATAAGAATAAAACAGGAGCCAGAGTACAGAGAACGAAAAGTTCTGCATAACAGAGCAACCTGACACAGCTGCTCCGCCAGGACCTTCCTCTGGAGACACCCTTACCTAGTCCCTGGTCCTGAGGGGCTGTCAATCACAGGGTATTCCCTCCTGCCCTTTCTACTCCATCCCCACAGACTTAGAACTCAGCCTGACAATCAAGAGTCCCTACCCCGACCCCCACCACAGCAGGGTGGTGGGATGAGCATGGGACTCAGAAAAGACCAATTAGAGTCTTGTCAGTTCTTCCCTGCTATAGTCAGGTTAAAAAAAAGTTTTGTTTGTTTGTTTGTTTGTTTTAGGGGTCACAGTGCTAGGTTGGAAGGTCAAGGACCTATCTTCCTTTCCTCGGGAGAACAGGCTTGTCTATTATGAGAATAAAAGAATGAAATAAAGAAAAAGAAGCCGCTCTAAGAAAACGCTTCAGAGAAAGTTCAGATGGCAGCTCTAGGTCACCCAGGTTCTAAATTAAATGGGTCAATAAATTCCCTATCTGTTTAAGCCAAACTGATGGTAGCTCCCTCTTCAACCCCCTCTAACTAAAGAACTACTGACACAAGGGCCCTTTCTGCTACTATGTGGAGATGAATTTGTTGAGGCACGGGGGAAAAAAAAATCCCACATCCAAGAATTTTCTAGATGAAATGTCCTATCGAAAGAGCAATAAACCACGTTTTGCAGATGTCCAATACAATTCACCTAAATATCTTACTGCCACCCATTATTCTTCACTAATGAGTTCTGGGGTGAGATTTAAGGCTGCCTAAAATTAGAGGAAAATTTAGAAAAGAATTCTGCCAGATCCCCAAAAATGACCTCCTGCAGGGAAACTAAAGGAACTCAACGTGCCAGGAAGTTTCATAAGTTGTTACCGTTTACATTTAGATTGCCTTGACCATGCTGTCTTAGGGATAGTAAGCTACTGGCCGCTGACAGAACCTTTAGCAAGTGGGAGCTTTAGGGGAAGGGAGTTAGGTCCCTTGGCAGGTCCTTGAGAAGGACGTAGGAGCCTGGCATCTTCCCTATCTGTTTAAGCCAAACTGATGGTAGTTCCCTCTTTACTTCCTCACCATCATGAACAAGCAGTTTCCTCCAGGACCGATCCCAGCTGCACAGCCTGCCTCTCCAGGGCCTAAAGTAAAATTGTAAGTAACCAAGGCTGAAACCTCCACATCCTGCATCAAGATCAGTCTCCCGGCCTTTCTCTTCTGGATATGACGTCACTCTTCAGAAAGCTCTTAACTAAGGCACCAAACATGTTGCAATTTAGAATAAAAGACGTCAAGTTGCCAGAACTTCCTAAAAAGGAAACAGCTGTATTAACATCAGACCCTGACTTCTAAGAAGCTTGACATCATCGACCTTATCAAAAGGTCTCAAACCTACAGAGAGAGAGAGAGAGAGAGAGGTTCTCCAATTCATGAAGTTTATATACTCTGAAACCCAAACTAAATAGAGTACATGGAAAAAACCTACAGACCAAGTTTACTTAGAAATGGTAACTCTCCAACCCAAATACGCCCCAGCAATGAAAACACAACTCAATTAATATGAATACAAGCTCTGTGCCTAGATTGTGCAGATCGACCACTACGCTACCATATTCCCCACCTATGAGACCCCTTACAACTTGCAGTTTCTCCAGGCCACGGGGTTCTATTCCACTTTCCTTCCACCTCCTCCCCCATCATCCACTCTCTCCCACTCCTCCTTCTTCTCCCTCCCCACTTTCAGCTCCACCTTCCCTTCCTCTAGCTCTAGCATTTATTTTACAAATTAAGGTGGGAAGCAGGTTTACAGGAAATCACCTGAGTGCTGACTCATTCCTTGTTCAAAGCCCCTCCCAGGAGAATGGAATTAGCATCAAATTACAAATAGCCCCAGGGCTCTCCACAACAAGTAAAAGAACAAACAGTGAAGAAAATATTTTTAAAAAGAATCAAGAAAAGTAAAACATTTCTCACAACTAAGGAGAGTTCTTTCCAGTATACAAGGTCATTCTGATAGTTTTTTTAAAAATATTATCTAGCCTGATGTGATGGGACACACCTACTAATCCAAGCATTCATCAAGCTGAATTCCAGGTCACAAATTCCAAGCTAGCCTGGACTATATGCTGAGACCCTCATCTCAAGAAATAAATAGATGAATAATTAAAAATCTATTAGCTTTGCCACAAAGTAATATGTGCAAACAAACAATAAGCACATCTTAAAATGTTTCAGATTACTAATCATCAAGGCAAATGCAATTTTGAACCACAAAGATATAATTTGACACTCACCAAAATGGCTACATCTAAAGACTGTTAACACCAAGCGTTGGCAAGGATGTGACTTGGTAGATCTCTCCAGTTCTGCTAATGAAGAGTGGTTAGGAAAAGAAACACTATGAAAGACTGTTGGAAAGTTTCTTACTAAAACTTCATTGGCCAAAGTTATATCCCATGTCATAATTATATAACCATATATAGCCGACATAGCATTTACTACAAAGTAGTGCTAGGGAGATGACTCAATCAACAGAGTACTTGCCATACAAACATGATATCCTGAGTTCATTTCCCAAAACTCACGTGAAGAAGCCACGCAGGGTGGCATGTATTTGTCATCCTGTACCCAGCACTAGATAAATAGAGACTGCAAGCAGATCCCTCAGGCTCCCCAATCAGCCATCATAGCCTAATCAGTGACACGCAGGACATGAGAGAGCCTGTCTCAAAAGAACCAGGAGGATGGATCTAGAGGAAGACTACACAAACTGATCTCCTGCCTCTACATTCATTCATGCACACTTACACACACACACCTACACAAACACACACACTCACACATGCTCACAAAATAATAAAGTAGGACTACATAGCCCATGCCATAAATAATATTTGCAGATGGTATATTATTATTATTATTGATAGACCATCTATAAAATATATGAATTGCTAATAAGATCAATTATAAAGAAAAAAATTTTTAAAAAATAACCAAATAGAAACAGTTAACCAGAGGCTGTTGAGATGATTCCATTGGTCAGCTGCCTGCCACACACATAGGACATGTGTTCAAATCCTCCTCACTCACCTAAGAGAGTGCTCGCTGAAGGCGTGCTTCTGTAATGGCTGTAATGCTGAGGAACAGAAGACAAGCATATCCCCAGAGCTCACTGACCAGCGGACTAACCAAGTCAATGACTTCCAGGCTCAGAGAAAGACCCTGTTTGAAGAAAATAAGGTATTGAGCAATTGAGGAAGACATCCAACAATGACCACTGGCTTCCACACATATATACATATGCACATAGCCACACAAACACGTACATACACCACACACAAATATCGCACGCACCCAAGTAGATAAATACATATACAGTATTTCCAAAGAGAAAGCTAAAACGGCTAATAAAGATATAAGGTGAAACCCAGGCTCATTAGCAGGAAGGAATAAACAAAACAATAAGCGTTATCAAATCTCCAAGATGTCAATAAGACAAGTGGGGATAATGCCATCCTATGTCAAGTAAACAGCTGTGCAAACAGCTGGTGCTGTCAGAGAACACTCAGGCTTCCATTGGTTTCTCTCTGGGTGGGGCAACAAACGTCTTAAATGTGAATACCGGAGCTCAGGAGACATGACCACAAATGTGACAGCCTGCCATAGTGGATATTTAAGTAAAAGGAAACAGAAACACCCACGCACATGTACACACAGGCACACTCTTGCGAGCGCATACACACACCCACACACAGGAACATGCACACACACATCTGACCTCATTATCCCACTTCTCTCCTAAAGAGTTACAAGCTAGCTGCCTGCCCTGAAGGAAGAGTTGGTGGCAGAGAGCCAAGGATTTAAGCAAATGGCCCTCACAAGCTTCTCCCATCATTTATCACCTTCTCATGATGCCCCTCTATCCTCCTCAGACTTTGACTCTACTGTGAAGCCATCACAAACCCAGAAATCAACTTCTCCATTTTCTCTGACCCTTTGCTTCTGAAGGCTCTCTTCATGTTACCAAAATAAATAAATAAATAAATAAAACAAACAAAAACCTTTAGTAAGTACATTTGTTACATTTAGTACATTTGTTACATTTGTTACATTTAGTACATTTGTTACATTTAGTACATTTGTTACATTGCTCCCCTTTATCTGTGCTTGGTGGTTTCCTGCTGTCGTCTTTAAACTTTGTAGCAGGTGAGAAAAGATATGTCTTCTCCCCAGCTAATTGTAGCTTGAGGGATAGCCAAGGGTCATAAGGTTGGAGACAAAACTAAGGTTTGCCCATCAAGGAATCTCTCCTCCCTCTCCCCTCTCCTCCCTCCTCTCTCCCCCTCCTCCCTCTCCCTCTCCCCCTTCTCCCCTCTCCCCTCCCCCTTTCCCTCTCCCCCTCTCCCCCCTCCCCTCTTCTCCCTCCCTCTCCCTCCCCTCCCCTCCCCTTCCCTCCTCTCCCCTCTCCCCCTCTCCCTCTCCCCTCTCCCCCTACCCTTACCCCTACCCCGACCCCTTCCCCTACCCTTCCCCTACCCTTCCCCCCCCCCCCCGTGTGTGTGTGTATGTGTGTGTGTGTGTGTGTGTGTGTGTGTGTAGTGAGGAATACAAAGAGTAAATCTTGAAGGCCAATTTGAACTTTTAAGAGCTGAAAACAAATAGGGGAAGGCAGTTCACAATGGTGACATGTTTGTAGAAAGGTAAAGAAAGGCTCTTTAAAGAATTTCACACCAAGCCCTCACTGCAGCAGAAGGTGGGGGTGTGGAACTGAGCATTTGGGCACTCTGATGCTAAGAACTGCATGGTTACTATTTGGACCTCAGGACTCCCGCAGCCTACCCCCAAACCCAAACACTACACTAGGCCATGCTCCCAGGCCTCTCTGCTTAGCCCTAAGAAGTCACATTAGACATTTGACCCTCATTGCTTCCTTATTAGATTTTTAAATCACAAATATCCTTCACATCCTTGAGGATCCATCACATACCTGTACATTACACAGAGTGGGATTTTTTTTTCCCTGCCTGCCCTCCAATCAATTTGCTCCTTATAACATCATGGGTGTGAAATGGTTGTCATTAGAAAGTTAGAAATGGTTGTCCTCAGAAGTGTCTTCTCCTTTGTCTTGGCCAAAACTCGAATCAGTAAGTAAACTAGATTAGATTTCTATGGAACAAATGGAACAAGCAAGCCAAGAACAGCTGGAAGCATCATCAGGCTCGCTTGCCTCTGCTCAGTGGCGCTCACACGCCCCTAGTGTCAGCTATCGGAACTGCAGGAGTGTAGGAGAAGGAACCAATCAACTGGAACATCTTAGCTGTTTCTCACAGATCTCTCCCAGCTTGAAGTTCATCCTAAAATAAACATTCCACCCAGCTCTACCAGCCCAGAAGATGTGCTCAGACATTCTGGCTCACTGTTGTGACTGTAGAATAAAAATCAGCTTTATTTCCACAATTTTTTTCTAAATTTAAATGTGATTTTTTTTTCTATCTAGATTATCTCAAAATTCAGATACAGAACTGTAGCCATGAGGATAGGGTGTCCATTTGAAATTTTCTTTTTCCTAGAGAGAAACAAGTCCATGAGGCAGATAATCTGAGAGCTAGATTGTTGGAACAGAGCAGGCAGGCATCTGGATCCAAAGTGACCAGTGACTTTACTCAATTGAATCTTTTTAAATAGGCCTATGTAATGGCAATTGACTGTAATATCAGTTACATTTTAGCATTCTTGATGTAAATGATGTAAATGATGCTGATGTCCCTATTATACAGATGTAAAAACTGAGGCTTATTCTGGCCAACCTCTATCCAAGCCCCTGGAGATAATGAGGGTAGTGAGCTGCCACTCTAACTTTGCCTAACTACAAAGCCAGCATGGCTGCAACACCATGTCTTCCCCTCATGCAAACAGAGCCTCTGTTGAAGATGGGAGTGTTAGCTGTCGTGTAGAAATATTTCAGCAAGGATACGAGCCGTGTCGCTCAACTTTCTGGTCCTTTGAAAAATCTGAGCAACAATCCCATCCTTCTTAACCGAAGCAGGTTGGAAAAGCCACTGTGAAGATTTGTTTTCAAATTTGTGACCCACTCCAAGAGGGTGTGCTTGTGCTCAGCAGACAATGAAAAATCACCCTAGGCTCTACCCACTAACAACTGGCAGGCAGGACTCGGGTTCTCTATCAACCTCCCGGCTCCAGCCAGCTAAAAAGGCTCTCTCCTCTGCATGCAACCACACAGAAGCAATTTATTTTTCTCATTGGAAATGGTGATGCCGAGGAGCTGCGTCACACATGGGGACGCCACCACTATAGGGGACAGAAGTGCCTTCCAGCCTGCCTCAGCTGCCCTCTTTTAGGCTGCCGTGGAAGCAGAGAGAATGGTACATGCCTTTCCCTGTCTCCATTGGGGCAGGGGGTGTTGCAAATCCCTGCCTTCCCGGAGAGGGTCCCTGGAGGAAGGAGGGGAGGCCCTCCCTTGATGCCTTCAGTATCGAGCTCAGTAGAGATGGATTAGCATTTCACAGCTTTATTCAGTTTCTTGGGTAGAGAAGCTGACTCAGATAATATAAGTTTGGCCGTGATCGCTTAGAGCTAAATCTGCACCCTTAAGCAGAATCTCAGACCAATAATTTTGAGAAGACACCAATAGAGCGCTGTGATCACCCCCCAAAACTCCATAAATAATGGGATCACACCTCTCTCCCTTGCTGGCCTAGCATCTGACACCCTCAGTCATACAGAACCCCTGAAAGCCATGCCCCTAACCCATGCCCCTAACGGTTGCCCTGCCCTGGCAGCCATTAGGAAAGCTGGGAGGGTCGGTAAGGGCAAGGGCAGAAGGACTGTTATGATTGGTGGGTTTGCCATGAAAGGAGCTCCTTCATAGGCAGCCAGTGACATTAAAACTCAAGGGCGACTCAGAGCAGAAAGAAGGAGTGGGGGGAGGGGGACAAGAATCCATAAACCTCACTCACATCCTACTGCCATTAACACTGTCCAGTGGGTGAGCCACAGATGCAAGCCATGTATGTAATGTCTAGTGTGGCTTTGCGCTAATAGCATGCCACATTATAAACAAAAGGAAAGTGGTAACATTAATAATGTCCGTTGAAATTACTGGGATTTGTATCTTCTCTTACATATTCAAATCTCCAAACGACAACGTGTATGTTACAGGTACAGCATCACCCAGTTTAAACAACTCAAGCAGAGATCTTCAGCCTTGGTGTCAAGGGAATCATGAACTGCGGTGCCCTTACAGCAGCCCTCACAGTGGTAGTGAAGAGCAGTATGCCATCTAAATGCCCAGCAAGAAGTAGAGTCCTTATTAGTGCATCACTCATATGAGCGCACCGTAAGGCAGTTAGGTGGAAATCCAGCACAAGGTGACAACTTAAACCACAACCTCGGTGGCCAAAGCAGTTTATGCAAACATTCTTGCCGTGCAGAGTTTAGGTAAAGTTTTCCTTAATGACCTCCACTCCTCAAAATAACAACCATGTCACTTTTTAAAACCAATATGTGTAATGTAAATCACAAGGAAGTGGGGGGTGGGGATGGAGAGATGGCTCAGCTGTTAAGAGCACTGCCTGCTCTTCCAGAAGTCCAGAGTTCAATTCCCAGCAACCACATGGTGGTTCACAACCATGTGTAATGGGATCCGATGCCCTCTGCTGGTGTGACTGAAGATAGCTACAATGTATTCATGTAAATGAAATAAATCTTTTTACTATCCAGCTTCAGGAAGTGTTTAGATCTGAAGAAAGTTAAAGAGGAAAGGCAAGAAAAAAAAAAAAAAAAAGCTTTAGCGAAATTCACAAGGAGACCTCAACTGAAGACCTGATGCCCTGTGTTATTTAAAACCCAATCGGATGCGCTCGCAGCAAAAGGCTAATGTTAGTTAATGTTAGCCTGAAAAGGGCCATTTGCCTATTCTGTTATTTTATGGATAACTGGTGTATTTCGAGAAGGCAGGAGTGGAGAGGGAGGGAAAAGAAAAGCAAAGAAGTAGAGTAAGACATCAGAGGCTTGAGGGTCAGCTTCCTGCCTCCTGTAGGGAGTGGCACCCAGCTGGCATTTGCTAGAGACCCAAGGATCCTTGTGCCCCACCCAAGGCACTGTAGGACATTCAAGGATAAGGAGCCCACGTGTGCTCTCAAATGCAAACCTAGCGGAAAGGAAAATATCCCCGTTTTCAAACCCTCTATGGAAGAGAAAGAGCACTTGGCTTTATTTGAGGTGCAGTTTACACAGGACTCGGGGTATGTCAGGGAATTAGCTACCAGCTCTCCAGAACTCAGGCTGAGCAATGCCTCCGGTGGCAACGGTGGCTGACCCGATGAAATACAAGTTCATGTGGTTCAGGCAGTCAAGCCCTGGGTTGACCCTCCCTGCTCGCTGCATCTGCTCTCTGTAACTTTGGATTTGACACACCCACTCCACTCCAGGTATGCACACGGATGCTGGCTGTGTGCATCCGCCTCTTCTGCTCCCTTCAGAGTCCTTCAGACTCTCCACACAGCCAGGGTTCTGTGTGCTCCGCATCCTCCGCAGATCGGAAGCGTTCACTGTTCGTTCTCCTTGTGCGCATTGTCACTGGTGCATCCGAACTTGGGTGCCCTGAAGCCCCAGCTCCCCACACTGCTAACCACGGGACCCCATTTATCTCTAACCTTGTTTATTGTCTGTGCCCTCCCCTTCTCTAGATAATAAACAGTTTCTTTGGCTCCATGGAAACAGCCCCTGATGTTAAACACTATCGGAGATTAATTGTTCTGTGGGGCTTCTGTTGTTTAAGCTTAAGCAATTACCTGTATCACACTAACACAGCTTTTTTTGTTCAGACTTTCATAAAAAAAAAAAGGGAGGAGGGATTAAAAAGATTAAAAAGAACATACAAGAATGAATACATACTAACCATACATCCAACTGTTTCTTCAGACTCTGTCTTCCCACCTGACAGCTGATGGGGTACTTTCTGATGTGGCCACTGGAAGCTTTCTGGGTGTCCAGACTCAGGTTTTTCAAGGTCTTTCCTATGGATGACTGTTTTCAGGCTGAACTCCTCTACTTTGGGCGGGATATTCTATATCTCATCCTTAAGGAAGCAAGTTTTTAAGACTCCTGGGTATATATATATATATATCAAGATAAACACCTGAACACCTGTCTTAATGTAATTTTTATTTTAAAGATCTCAAAAAGTCTTGTTATGGACCACAGAATTTCCTAATTCTGTTTTAATGAAGATTGGCACTTCAGCTATTTATAAATACGAATTACAAGGAAGGAAAAGGGAAATTTTCATTTTCTGCCATCAAGACAAGAGCTTGGAGGGCCTTTTTCTAGTCTTAAAGTCATGCGACTGAGAGCTCTCTCGACTTCTGGCACTGCCAGCTTTGCCCAAACAAACACGGAGACACTGGCGGCTGTCTCATCATTTTGAGGAACAAAAAACAAGTATGGCCCTTTGTGGCTCCTAGACATTTTGAGGCTATGGAAATTGGGCTTCATCTTTGCTCTAGGAGCAGTCAGTGGAGGAAATGCCCTGTGCTCTGAGGATGACAAACTGCGCAGGTTATCTTCAGTCAGAGCTGAAAGAAAGGAACCTATTCACCCACAAACACTTGCAAACACACAGGGTCCTCTAGAGTACTGATTTTAAGTCTTTTTCTATGCTCTCTTAAAGCAGACTCCAGTCAAATAGTGGGTACATTGTGATCTATTCTGTCATTTTAATACGTTACTAACAAGACTATAAACAAATCTATAACCTTCTGTGGACGAGCTTACCCGTTCTTCTTTTTCTTCTTTGCCCTCTTCTGAGCACCTTCCCTTTTATGACCTAGTTCACTGGTCCCCTTGTGCAAAGAACAAAATTTTGTCTTTGCTGCCCTCTTGTGGTCATTTCGTCATTATAACAGCACCTGCCCACATCTGTAGAGGAAAGCCCCAAACAGAAAGCAAGCCACTCTTAAGACTGGAGAGTCATAAACAGATTCATTTGGATTGATTTCTGCAGAATTGATTTCTTAATTAACTTCCCCCAACTATTCAACTACGCTCAGCCAGTTCCTGAAATCTCGGTAGCTGGCGCTCGGGATGTAGCTCAGTTGGTAGGGCATTCACCTGCCTAGCATCCAGGGAGCCCTGGGTCAGCCGCAACACCATAAAGACCCAGTCAAAAACACTTGTCAAGGTTTAAATTTGTTTTTGAAGTTTAGACTTCGGGTCACCAAGTTACAAAAATCTTCTGTTTGCAGAGGATTGAATGTGTTCATGAAGGGTCTCTTCCCAGAATGGATGCGGCTTGCAGGAACTAAATACCCACTTCAACCACACACACACAAACTTGCTTTTTTTTTTTTTTTTTTTTTTTTTTTTCAGAAAGAAAAGTTACTAATGTGAGATTTGGCCAAACGGAAAGGACAAGTTTCCGGAGCTAGAACAGATTTTATTGTCTTCCCAGGGCATTGGGAGATTTTAGTACTTTCCCGGGTGATCGCTATTTCTTTACCTCTAGATAGTGCCAGCGAGTTCGAGGCGGTTTCGCTCATCTCCCTCATCCTCCTCAGCGCCCCTATGTTGGTTGGTGTCCATCTCCCTTCTCCGTAATGCTCACAGATTTAAATCATCTCTGACACAGATAACTAGCTTGCCTTTTCATTTCAATACATTGATTGTTAAAAGCAAAATAAACAAACAAGCAAAAATGCTGCCTGGGCAGTGGTGGTGCACGCCTTTAATCCCAGCATGGGAGAGACAGAGACAGGTGAATATCTGAGTTCAAGGCCAGCCTGTTCTAAAGAGCAAATCCCAGGGCAGCCAGGACTACACAGAGAAACCCTGTCTACAAAAATAAAATAAAATAAAATAAACCTTCACAGTTACATTAATCGTTTGTTGGGTTGGTGGCAAACACAGATGTCCAGACCAGGCAGCACATGTGTGAGCAATGAGGCAATGAGTGTTCTAAACAAGGCCTCACCGCCATGCTCCTTCCAGCTGACTATGGCCACGGGAAATCAGATATGGATGTTGTCAAATGTTCTGATACATTTAACCTGATTGGAACACTAGATAGCATCTGCACTATCAAAGCAACATATGGCACCCCATAAGTGATATCATTTTTATGTTTTGGGGGTTTGGAGGGTGGTTTTTTGGTTTGGAGGAGGGGTTGGTTTGGGTTGGGTTGAGTTGGGTTTTTTATTGGTTTGGTTTGGTTTTTCTGTTTTTGTTTGTTGTTTGTGTGTGTGGGTTGGTTGGTTGGTTGGTTGGTTGGTTGGTTTGTGTTTTGTTTTGTTTTGTTTTGTTTTAGTTTGTTGTTGTTGTTGTTTGCTTGGGTCAGGATTTCTCTATGTAGTCCTGACAGCCCTGGATCTCACATTCAGAGATCCACCTACCTCTGCCTCCTGAGTGCAGGGATTAACAGTGTACCACCTGCCTACCTCATTTTTATGTTTTTATGCATCCATTTAACAGTATGGAAAAGCTAAAGGTCACTGATAGTTCAATGAAGATACAGTTAATCTTCCAAAATGGTATAAACGAGGGTAAATGATGTAACAACATATAACTGAGACGAGCTGATTGAAATGAAAAAGTTTAAGAGATGGATAGATGTGCGTTTGCATGCTAGTGACCTTGTTTGGTGTCTTTGTGACATGTGGTGAGCTGTTTAAACCCTTCGCTGTTTAGCGAAAGTAATGCCACTTATTTCCAAAGTTCTTCTGCGGAAGGATTAAGTGAGATTTTTTTTTAAGTCACCCTAGGATGATTCCTGGCCATAGAAACTTCCCAATAAATACCTAGACCCTTCCTGGGCCCTAAGGCGAGTGCTGGGTCACATCATCCTAAGTTGAAGCTTCAGATGCTAAAATGCCCTCCCTGCAGGATCCTGAGTGAGCAGGGAAGCTGGAGGTTTCCTGGAGATTTAGAAGATGAAATGGAAGCGCCCCGCTATGAGATTGTGATGGCAGTAAGCCGTGTCCTGTCCAGAAGACAACACCTTACAGCGCTCCTTCCCGTTGTTCAGCCCTTACATTTTTCCTATCCTTTTCAGCAACATTCCCTGAGCCTTGGCGGTAGGAGGTGATTAGTACAGATTTCCCCTACATTGAATGGTTTTAATGTTCAAGCCCATAATGTAGGGACTCACAGTGATCATGAAATGTAGATATAGCTTCATTGTTTATAACAAATACACCACCCTTGGAGAGAGGAGAATGATTGAAACCATATATGTGTGACTCTAGGATACCTTGGAAGTCTCTGTACTTTACAGTCTATCTTTATTCAAATCTAAATTGCTCTGTATTTTTTTATTCTAAAAATGTCTAGTAAATCCACTAGTCACTAGAACAAATAAAACAGAAAACTTATAACAGAAGGCACAAAGAGAAAACAAAAAAATAAATAAAAGGGAGATTGAGACAACCAATGTATAAACAGTTATATTAAACAGAAGTTGTTTAAATACACCAGTTAAAAGGCAGAGCCTGGCAGAGTGGATCAACTACACGCTGTCTTCAAGAAACTCACTTCCAGTGTAAGGATGTTGGCTGACTGGAACTAAAAAGGTGTAATATCTATATATCAAGCAAAATATTCAGAAAACACAAAATAACTATATTAATATCAGAAAAAGACTTTAGGGTAAGAAATTACTAGACACAGAAAAAGGACATTACTCAATGGCTAAAAAGGCAACTATACTGAGAATAGTAATTCTAAATGTATATGTGCTGAATAGCACAGCTATAGAACATGTATATCAAAAATAAAACAGAAGGACTGAGGAGCCTAGACAGGAAAATGCAGGTCACAGAAGCACTGGGATTTGTGTTCAGTCCTCTGCCCAAGTGATGGATATCAGCAAGGTACCTGCTTGTAATCTCAACATGAGGAGACAGAAAAATATAGACCCCTAGGCTCTATCAGCTAGCCAGCCAACCCTAATCAGCAAGCTCCAGGTCCTTCGAGAGACCCTATCTTTAAAACGGATTCCTAAGGGCTGGAGAAATGGCTCATCAGTTAGGAGAACTTGCTGTTCTTGCAAAGGACCCAGGTTCAGTTTCAAGCACCCATTTGGAGGCACACAACTGCTCATTAACTTCAGTTCCAGGATATCTAATGCCCTCTTCTGGCCTCCACTAGAACCAGGCACACAAATGGTGTGCATACATACATTCAGGAAAATACTCTTACACATAAAATAAAAATAAATGAGAAGTAACTATCAGCTCCTGATAATGATACCCACGGTTGACCTTTGACCTCCACAGAACACATATATGCACACACAAGCATGCACATTCACCTGACACACAATCAATCAATCAATCAATCAATCAATAAGAATTACATAAATCCATAAATCTACAATTATACTGAATTCTTCACCAGCCCCCTCACAGAAATTAATTGGAACACCTAGACAAAAAAATAAGATGGAGGCTGGAGAGATGTCTCAGAGGTTAAGAGCACTGACTGCTCTTCCAGAGATCCTGAGTTCAATTCCCAGCAACCACATAGTGGCTCACAACCATCTATAATGAGATCTGATGCCCTCTTCTGGTGTGTCTGAAGATAGCAACTGTGTACTCAAATAAAATAACTAAATCTTTTTTTAAAAAAGATATAAAATCATAACATATTTATCTAACAGAATCGAATCAATATTCACATAACTTTCAACCCAACAACAAAATACATATTTTGTTGAGTGTTCATGTAATATATACCGATATAGACAATGTCCTGCGCTACACACAAAATCAACAAACTTAAAAATATTAAAAATCAATTTTTTTGACCTTCAGCTGAGATGACTAAAATGGAAGCATTTTGGGAATGGCAGATTGGCTACTGGGCTGGGAGTCTGGCTCCTAGACAGTTTTACCATGTCCCGTCCACTCCCAGTGGCCTCATGGGCCCATCTTCCATGCAAGGAAGGGTTCCAATACCCAAAACCCCATGGTGACTGGGACATCAGTAATGGGGGTAAAGTTCGACGGTGGAGTGGTAATTGCCACAGACATGCTGGGTTTCTATGGCTCCCTGTCTCATTTCTGCAATATTACAACAACCAGTGTTGGTCAGACTGAGGCCTGAGAGCTTATAGAACACTGCATGCCAGTGCTGAACTACCGAGATGCCCGTTCATATAACCAGTTTCATATAACCAGTTTCAAATTGGCACGGAAACTGAGTGTTGAGATAGAAGGAACACTGTTGGCAGAGACCAACTCGGGTATTGCTTACGTGTTCAGTGGCTTTGAATGAAATCCAGATGAAGTCCAGTGTGATGCTGTGCCCTACTACACGTAACAGTAAATGGATAAAAGGTAGATTTTGTAAAATAAATCAGTCCTTTGAAGTGGAAAAAAATTAGAAATCAGGCTAGCGAGATGACTCAGTGGATGAAGGTGATTGCTACTAAGTATCTGACCAATCCCCGCCCAGCACCCACATGGTGGAAGCAGGGGACAAACTTTCCCAACTTGACCTCTAGGTTCCAAATGCATACCATGGCATGAGTTCACACACGCGCGCACGCACACATACACACACACACACACACACACATACACGGAAAAAGGAATTCCCTAAAGAATATTTTCTACAACCACAGTGGAACCAACTAAAATTCAATAACAAAACATAGCAGAAAAATCTTCAGGCAATGTAATTCAAAATAATGCATGAATCAAAGGTGAAGTATTGAAAGAAAGCCAAAGCTAAATTCAGTTGAAAAAAATGAGATTATTCCATATCCTAATTTATAGGCTAATCAGTGCTTAGAGGAAATTTTATAGCACAAATTCATATACTAGAAAAAAAATGAGAAGCCCCAAATCAATAATCTAAGCTCCAAGCTCAATGAACCCCAAAACCATGATGAAAACAAACCGAAAAGGGAGCCAGAAAAAGAAGTCGTTAAAGATAAGAACAAAAATCGATAAATTTGAAGCAGGAGGAAAAAAAAATCAGTGAAATACAGCTGGTTCTTTGAAAAGGCCAATGAACTTACGAATCTTTAATACACAAACAGGAAGAAGTATTCACAGCTTACCAGCATCACTAATTAAACAGGCAGTATTGTCAGGGACCGTGAAGACATCAGGGAAGTAACAGACACTAAGAACAACCTCACATACGCATCTGATACTTGGTAAAATGTCCCACTTTCACAAGACATACAAACAGTCATAGCTCACACAATGAAAAGTCAATCATTTGTGTACACTTATACACACTTACTATATTCAATTTATAATTTTAACACTACCAAAAAAAAAATCCCAGATGTGGGTCCTTCACTGAAGAATCCTACTAAATGTTTAAAGAGGAATGAATACCAGAACACACAATCACTTGTAGAGATGGAATAGGGCACTTCCTAGTTCATTCTATGAAGCCATTATTATCACACTGCCATACTCAGGCAGAGACAACATAGAGAAGGGGCGGGGAAGTTTAGACTTTAGCCCACATCGAGAAGAACACAAAATCCTTAAGCTAATATTGGAAAATAACACACAGAGTCAAATTTCTACCTACTGTCCATCATTGCACTGGCTGTTCCAAGTCCAAGTCAAAATCAGCTGTGACTCCATTTCAGTGTTATCTCTGCCTCCTCTCTGCTATCGACCGCTCCAGCCAATACAGGCTCAAGTGAGACCAAAACAACTCATCTACTCCCAGGTGCTAGTCACAGGTCTGGTGAGGGACCTATCTCCAGTGATGCCACTGCTGTTCTTGGCCACACAAAATATGAATGCACATAAGTGTGTGCACACACTGCATGGGAATTATCTATGGGTGCTCTATAAACACTTAGATGTATGGTTTTAGAAGGTTATTTTAACAGGTTAAAACCAAGCTGGTACAGGCTATTGGAAAAATACAAGGCTGAAATACGGTGTTTGTCTAGTCATTACCCACTGCTTCTTGAGCCAGCTAATCACTGTCATAAACTAAATCTAACCTGTTGTTTTCAAAGTGTCCGCTGTCAACTAATGAAGCAGGGTTTTCTTTTTTTTTCCCCTGGGACAACTGAGAGGCTGGGATGATAGTGTGCACATGGTCTTTGAAATCCTAAGGGTCTTGGAGTGCTGATTCATGTAACAGGACTATAATGTAATGCCTGCTTACATTAGCAGTGTCTCCAACATGAAAGATATCTGTCCATACACTGAGCTCCAACAACGATATTGCAAGACATCCAAAGTTAGTTTGAAAGATACAAATTCTAAAATTAGTCTGAAAGATTAAAAATAATGGAAATATATTTAATATGCATTGACTTTCGAGCCAATTTTTACTTACAAAAGGATGTGTTCATGCTTACATAATATATATATATATATATATATATATATATATATATATATATATATATATATATATATATATTCCTTTCTCTTGGCTTTTCACTTCCTGGTTGATGCAGTTAATGGGTGCATGAAATACATACACGTTGCTAAGCAGTATGGTGGGCATCTGGTCAATTGCCTGCCCAGCTTCTGCCCCTCAGTCTTATCTACAGATCCCCATCAACCCAACAGGATCTTTCAGCCACTGGCTTCTAATTCAACCTGGACCAATTCCCAACCTCAGGACGTTTTCTAGGGCTATCAGGCTGACATCTGTGTCCACAGGATATAAACCCGAAGGAACGCCTGCCCAAATAAAGACAACACAGAGGAAGATGGGGTAGAAGCATGGGAGGAGCTGCGTTCTGTTGTCACAGTCCCCTAAGCACATCGTGCCGGCAACTAACCACCCATAGATTTCCAGTTATGTGAAACAGCACATGGCTGTTTGGTCTTGTGCTAAATTTAGCTGAGAATGCTATTGCTTGTAGCTAAATGGGGCTTGGGAAGCAATTATAAAGCCCACAGCTTAGTAGCCAGTGCTCACCTGGTCTGGTTCTCACCTCCCTCTAGTCCTGCTTTCATAGACCGTGATCTAGCTTCTTCTGTTGCTGTGATGAAACGGCTTGACCGAAGCCACTTAGAGAGGAAACGGTTTCTTTGGCTTACAGTTCTAGATTTCAGTCCATCGCTGAAAGAAATCAAGACAGGAACTCAAGGCAGGAACTTGAAGGTAGGTGTCCTAATGATGGTTATGATCGCTATGACCAAAGGCAACAGGGGGTGGCAGGGCAGGAACTCAAACAGGGCAGGAACTGGAAGCAGGAGTTGATGCTGAGGCCATGGAAGATGCTGCTTCTTCGGCTTGCTCCTCATAGTATTGCTTAGACTTCTCATGGAATCCAGGAACATCTCAGGAGTGAGGCCATTCACAACTCACTCCCCACCCCCACCCCTGTCAATCACTAAGACAATGCCTTACAGGCTTACCTATAGCTGGATCACATGGAGGCATTTTCTCATTTGAGATGTCCTTCTCTCAGATGACTTTAGCTAGTGTCGAGTTGACATACAATTGGCCTGCACAGTATGCTTGCTTGCTATTCCACACAGTATTGCTCCCAACCAAGGAACTCACATCACAGACAAAGGAATGCAACAGAAACCATAGAGAATGTTGCTTCATAGCTGGCTTCTGGAACAGATTATGCTGAGCTAGGTTTCTTACACAGGGCAGGACCCCTGCCTAGAGATAGTACGGCTGGGTCCCTTTATGTTAATTAACAATCAAGACAATCGCCACAGACACACCCACAGACCAATATGATATAGGCAATTGCTCAGCCTGAGGCTCTCCTCTGAGATAACTCTCGGGCTGTCAAGTTGACTAAGCTAACCAAGAGAGACTCTTTTGAAAAAAAAAAAATGAGAGACACAGAGAATATATGTGCGGACTACAGAGAACTCAGTCAACAAAGTGCTTGCTGCACAGTATAAAGAACTAAGTTTGATCCCCATATTTAAAAAATGGCTGGGTATGGCAGAGTGGCATGCACTTGTAATTCCAACACTGCAAAAGAACAACGGGATCCCTGAGGCTCACTGGCCAGCAAGCCTGGCATATTTGGAAAGTTCTTGGCAAAATGAGAGACACTACCTCAAAACTGCAAGGTCGACAGCACACGAGGAATGACACGCTATGCTGACCTCCAGTCTCCACAGATCTGAGAGCTGGCTTGATACAGCCAGCCTTGGTTTTGCTAAAGGTGATCCTGAAACTCACAGTCAGTCAGGTGCCTTGTTAAGCACAGACCATTTCGTGGGACATCGAATTAAACAAGGCTACCCTGAAGTGACGATGGTCAAGATGAACAAAGCCACCTCGGAAGGATGTAGGGCCAGGGCATGACGTATACTATCAACAGAAAGGCTAAAATAATTCATGCAGTCAGGCAAGGACTGTCTGTAAGCCCATTTCCAAGGGACCTGACACTCTCACACCGACATCTATGTAAGCAAAGCACCAATGCATATAAAGTAAAGATAAATAAATTATAAGATAACCAAGAAAGTAGAGTAACGAAGGAAAACCCAGACTTGAAAGAGCCTCGTGGTTGGGCTCATAAACACAATGGCAGTCTACACACATGGTCCCTTCTGAACCAGACAGACATGAGGTTCAGCAGATGCCAGATGGATGACAGTCGGTCATCCCCCCTCATTCCTCAACATCTTTGATAGACCTCTGCCCTCCTAATCCTTCCCAAAGAGTTCCACCAACTGGGGCCCAAGTGTTCAAGCATATGAGCTTTGGGGTCCATTCTCATTCAAACCATAAGGCAGTTGACTAAGAGTGTTACCCCAGCACCTGTTGAGCCCCCTCACTGTCCTGCATCCTAAGTATTAGAACCTAGTGTTACTCATCATTGACCCAAGTACCTAACAGAGAGTAGTTTTTACAACCTTCCTAAATCATCCATTAACCAGCTATGTATCCTAAGGCAAGTGGATTTAATTGCTTTGAGATTCCATTTTCTCTTGTTAAAATTCGGGAATCTTCTGACAGCGTAAAGTGTTTCCCTCACAAATTATAACAAAGATTAGTATATTGGTGCTATAATAAGCATGAGTTGTATAACAGTTTAAGAATTTTTTTAATTTTATAGCTGTATTCTAATCAGAACTAGGTTAACTACATTCAACCACTCTTTTTAATCCAAGAGATTCAGAGTGGTCCTTAGGGAAGCTAATTTAATGACTAGATAAGCAAATGTGTAATTAGTGTATCGACTGCTTATATGGAATTAAGTCTCTCCAAAGTGCTGGAAGGTTCTTGAAACAATTTATCTCAAGTAGACCAACTGTTCCCAAATGTGGCTCACCATCACCATCATACCTGGAACTTTTTAATCAGAGAGATCCCAGGACCACCGTAGAGATTCTGATTCCCCAGGTCCTGGTCGGTTCTGGAAATCACAGGCTGGGAACACTGCCTGGACATTCCAGTGATCGTCCAGATGTGAGAATCATTGCTTCAGAAGAAAACTAAGTAAAAAAATAGAAACGCCTTCACTATCTATGTTATCAAGGATTCCAAGTGAATTTCTATCATTTATATTACATTAGAACATAATTTTCCTTTTGAAAATTAATGTACTAGTAAAGAGCTTGATGTCATGAGGTTGCTTTAAAATAAGCTGGTCAGCTGAGAAATGGGGTGGGGCACTCTGTTCATAAGAAACATGATTAGGGAACAGGTAGGGAACTTTTGGATAGCATTGGAAATGTAAATGAAATAAATACCTAATAAAAAAACAAAATAAAAGAGATACATAATATTCAGTAAAGTACTTCATATTATGATGGTGACAGTCTGAATGAACTCATATGTCCAACGTAGTGTCAAGTTTATAAATAAATAAACTCATATGTCAAATGTATGAATGAATAAAGTCATATGGCCAGCATAATGTCAAATGTAAAAAAAAAAAAAAGGATAGACCATCTAGAGACTGCCACATCCAGGGATCCATCCCATAATCAGCCTCCAAACGCTGACACCATTGCATACACAAGCAAAATTTTGCTGAAAGGACCCAGATGTAGCTCTCTTGTGAGACTATGCCGGGGCCTAGCAAACACAGAAGTGGATGCTCACAGTCAGCTATTGGATGGATCACAGGGCCCCCAATGGAGGAGCTAGAGAAAGTACCCAAGGAGCTAAAGGGATCTGCAACCCTATAGGTGGAACAACAATATGAACTAACCAGTACCCCCCTGTAGCTCGTGTCTCTAGCTGCATATGTATCAGAAGATAGCCTAGTCGGCCATCAGTGGAAAGAGAGGCCCATTGGTCGTGCAAACTTTATATGCCTCAGTATAAAGGAACGCCAGGGCCAAGAAGTGGGAGTGGGTGGGGGGGGGGGAAGGGTATGGGGGACTTTTGGGATAGCATTGGAAATGTAAATGAGGAAAATACCTAATAAAAAAATTATAAGTAACTTAAAAAAAAAAGAAACACGATTAACCTCATGTTTGTTGAGTCTGGGAATGAGTACTCTATTTCATTTCCATATTATCGCTATCATCTGTATTGTCATCTCTTTTTCATACATTTGAAACTTTCCACCGGTAGAAAAACTTTAAAACTGGGGCCTATGAAGCCTGCACTTCTTTCCTCTCTCACGCTCGCTAGTTTTATGTCAACTTGACAGAAGCTAGAGTCACCTGTGAAGAGGAACTCTTAACCAAGAAAAGACCTTTGCAAGGCTGGCCTGTAGGCCTGTCTAAGATTGTATTTTCCTAATTGGTGATTGATGGGGGAGGGCCCAGCCCTTTGTGAGTGGTGCCATCCCTGAGCTGGTGGTCCTGAGTTCTATATGGAAGCAGACTGAGCAATCTGCAGAGAGTTAGCATCCAGCATTCCTCCATGGTTTCTGTATCAGTTCCTGCATCCAGGTTCCTGCTGTGAAGTCTATGACTAGCTGACTACAAGCTGTTAGATGAAATCACCCCTTTCCTTCCCAAGTTGCTTTTGGTCATGGTGTTTGATCACAGTAGTAACCCTGAGACATGAGGCATCTATCACCCCCAGTAACAACCCTTACTAGAACTTGGTTGCATCATTTCTAAGTACTCTCTGTGTGTTCTGTTTGAAAGTATATAATCCTATTCCACTTAGGCGCTGACCTGATGCCAGATTCCGTAATAAAGTCAGTTTAGGAGGCATGACCAGAAATTTTCCATGGAGAAACCACTGCTAACCCCACAGGCTTTCTTCCTGCCTCACTCTCACAAGAAGCAGAAAGAGCCAACTCATATGCCAATCCTCCTGCCTGCGAGCCACTGCCACATTTCCTTCAGAGCCATGGTGCAGGCTTTTTACCGATGTTCCCCTCTGGAAAGCTTTGACACCTTTGAAAGCAGTCAGGCTCTGAGTTCAAATCCCAGCTACAGCACTTTGTGGTTGGAGGCTTCTGTTTTCCCATTCTGGGCTGTAATGCTAACAACAGCACCAGCTCTTCGGGTGGTTAATTTCTATTCCAGGACCTTCTCATTAACATATGTCCTCTTTTCTTAAATTTCTGTGAGTTTTTTTTTTTTTGCCAGATTTACCAAAAACTTTTCCTATAACCTTACACACGCTTACATGCATGCATGTTTCACACCACAATGTGTTAATAGCTCTAGGAAAGTGACTATGTTAAAAAGTATGAAAACCAAAAAAATCATAATATCCATTTTTTCTCTCATGCCCCCCCAAAAGAAATTTCTTTGCACTGGAAGTAGGAATAGATAGCCACTTATTCATATAGACAGACTTATGCCCCAGCATGCATCTGGCCTACTGGATCTTCAATATAAGGCTTTCTACATTCTTAACTCATTAATGCTCTGCTAACAACACATTTTCCCAAACCAGTTTGGATCATTTTATCTATGAATGCATCACATGGTATAGATATAGATATGTAGATATATTTCAAATATATATATACAAATGCATTTACACACATACAGAGAGAATGTCTCCAATTAGCTGGGTATTACTTGAATTTCTCATTTATAACCCAAAAATATCTGGCTCCGTGTTCTCATGGGCAGAGAAACAGTCTTCTGTGTATATTTCCTGTCATGAACATGCACACACATGCACACATGTGTATGTACAAACATATACACAACACACACTCACACACACACACCCCCCACACACACATTTATATAAATCTCTTTTGACCCTATCATGTGCATAGTTTTAAAAGTTTGCTAGAAGAGCTGGGCTGGTAATAATTCACTGCACTTCATGTATAACACACAGAAGCGCACTGGCCTCTGTGATGAATTGCCAAGGTAACCCAGGGACATCTTGTTTGCATTTCAATGCACCAAGTGTCAGGTCCTTATTTCATTACTCGCCAGTACATTAGTGGACGATTTTTAATTTCTTTTTCCCCCCTTTAGCAAAGCCCCATAGAGACCACTCGCTCTTGCCACTTGCGTCAGGAGCAAGGCTGCATTATTTTTAAATGCTACAGTGTCTGGGTCTCACTTGAAATGTTGCTGAATTAACAAAATAAATGATAGCGTACCAACAGCGGTTCCGTCTGGATTTTTTTTTTTCAAAACACAATTTTTTTTTTTGCTGCTTTTATTGAGCTTATTCTATAGAAGGGGGTCTATTAGGAATACTGCTGTGCTGTCTTCATATTTTAAACTGGCCACAAATCTGTGTTGAGTGCTTTGGTTTTTCTTTTGTCCGGATGTACGTTGCTCCTTTCGAAAACAATACATGAAGAAGGTACAAGAAAGTCTTCTTTGAGCATCAGTTTCAAATGGCCTAATCAAATCTGCAAGACTGTAATCTCCCGGGGGGGCTGCTAGATACCTAGACCTCCCAGGAAGAAGGCAGTAGATTGGATGTTGATGTCATAGATACTGAGAGCAGGTCCCCTCTCAGTGTCTCCAAAACCTTGAAGGAAGCATTCCTCCTAATATGTTACCCATGTACATTATCAAAATGGAAAGCTGTTTTTGACTGTAAGTTTCACACTGTAGTGGACATCACAATCTCTGAGGGAAGTTGTCGTAAGTATAGACGGTCGGCCCCATGCCGAGAATTTCTAATCCAGTAGATCTTAAATGAGGTCTCAGAATCTGTCCTTGTGAGAAGGTTCTAAGTCAGATGGACAGCAACTGGCTAGAGACAGAACTGAGACAGGAACTGGCTAGAACCACGCCAGAGTGAATCTGAGTCCAGCTCCATCGCTTACCTTCCTAGTGGCCTCGGGAAGTTACCTCACCTCTCTGAGCTTTAGATTGTTCAATAAAATGGATCTCAAAACGGCAGTCTCTCTTGGAGTAATTGTCAGAACAAAAATTAGTATATATAGTCTCCTGGCACAAAGCCAGACACTTGAAAGACGAAGACAAAAAGAAAAGAAAAAAGAAAAAAAAAAAAACCTCAGCTTCTTCTCCTTCTTCTCATAGAAGCCTAACAATTCAGAGAATGCCTGTATGGCTCTTTTCTCAACCTGCCTGCATAGCCATTCAACAACTGTTCTGAGGTCGCCTAAGAAGGGGGGTGGGGGGGCGCTCGCTACTTCAGGGAGATCCAAGTCTGTGGTCAGTTCTCACTGGGAGAAACTGTTACATTGAATTAGAACCTACCAGCTGAAATTGCCTGCTTCTTCCCTTCAGAGTCACAAAGAATACATTTTCTTTTAATTTTAAAAGTGTCTTCCACACATCCCACAGGTTTACCAAGTCTTTGAAACTGAAATCTTGAGCAACTCTACACCTGGTGTGCTTAGTGGTGAATTAACGACGGTTTCTCTTGTGTGTCTATTCTCTCACTAACCCAGTGTTGTAAGGAAATCTCTGATGAAACTGGGGTTGACAAGACAGGCAGAAGGTAAATTGTGGGGCTGAATTTGGATAGCCCACAGAGTGAAAGGATCAGATCTGTGCTTATGAAGAGCATGCTGTTAAGAGCTTGAAGAAAATATTGAATATGGTAAAGCTGGAGCCAAGGAGACCCATCACAGGCTTATAGAGAGGAGACAATGAGCAGGAGATGTGTGAAGAGGGCAGAAAAGAACAGGGATTTGTTATCGGCTGCATTCGAAGGATGCCCAAAGGAAGGTGCCAGGAATGATGCCCAAGACTCCCACAGCTGAGCACACAGGACTAACACGCATCTGGGAAAGGAAACCATTGAAGTCGATCTGGCTTTCTAGGAAAAGATGGGCCTTTTGTAGCTACTTTCAGTTCGAAGGAATTCTTGAATTCTATAGCCAGTTAAATATATAGGTCTGCATTTTCAGGAAAAAGAGATGGATTGTAGGTATAGAGCAAGTGTCAATCACTTGTAGATTGTGGGAGAAATATAGAAGGGCCAAAAAACTCAGGACTTAGGGTACAATGAGGAGACAAGGTGAGAAGTAAAGCAACACAGCGTCTGCAGAGGAATGGGACACCAGAGATGTCAGAAACATGGAGGAGACACAGGAAGTGACACCAATATCGAAGGCAAAAGAGAAAGCTGAGAAGCGCACCCAGTGATGCCCAGAGCTTCAAAAACATGGACAGAGGTGTCCAGTGCTGCAGAAACATGGGCAGTGGTATAGAATGAGCACTTCCAGAAAGAGTCCCATTGTGGTCTCTGAGAGGGAATGTGGTGAGAAAGGTTCCATGGATAATGGCGGTTAGGGCCATGCAATTGTGTAGGAGTGAGGGAGAAGGGGAAACAAAAGTTACAAATTATGCTTTCTTCAATATGATACACAAAAAGGAAGAGTTTTTAAAAAAAATTTTAACAAGTAGGTTTTTCTGTGTGGTAGCAGCCAGTAGCCCTGGCCAACACTTCTTTACATAACTCCAACCCCATGACTGACAGACGTCGACCACGGTAAAGTCATGAATAGTAAGGAGCTGCTTTAGCAGCAGTGGAGAGGAGAAACTTGGCCTCGTGCCCAGCTTACACTGTTTCTTGGGGAAATGAGACACTGTTGAAGCTACTGTGCCTGCAGAATGCAGTCCTGCCTAAGAACACTGGGGTCTTTGGAAGGGAGTAAAAAGAAGGCTCACGCACTAAGAAGTGGACGTCTGCCCCAATTTTACAAGCCATGTCATAAAGGGGAGGACCTGGGAGCAGCCTCTACCCCAGAGGCCCTGCTACAAACCTCAGATTTATTCTCCTGACCCGTACCTTCTATGGTCCACCAGCATCTTTTCACTGGATCCAGGATCTGCCTCCATCACTCCTCACTTGGGGCATCCATACCCCATTCATTACTTCACCTCCACATCACTACTTCTATAACCTTCAAGTTCAGCAACCAAATCCCCAAATGAAGGACAGACTTGCCAGCTCACTATCCTCACAGAACCTCTACCAGCAAAACCAGGCACAGCCAAACCTCCAACTACTATCCTCTACAGCTCAGCACAAGACCCTCCCTGGGCAGAGAGGAGCCTTAAGTGTTATTTATTCAACCAAAGGCTTACTGGTTCTATAGTGGTTCTATTCTAATTTTCTATACAGATTTTTTCATATTACCCACGACAGAAGCAATGTTCATTGTGCTAGAATCTCTGGAATACCCAAGTCATGAGAAAAGGCTCCAACCAGCCCAGTGGAGCAGGCTTCCCTCCAACCACAGGCTCTGCTTTGTTGCTATCCTCCATGGCTTCATTGTTGACAGAGGTCCTGAGGTTGCTACACACCTAATAAGTAGTAGATGAATGTGAGCCCAGCTCTTCCATCACCATAGCCTACAGCCTCTACCATAGTCCCTCACCCAGACTAGTGGTACAAGGAAGAATATGCCCTAACCCAGAGATCTCTACCTGGCAAGCACGGGTCCTGTCTGGAACAAGCTTTTAGGAACACACCAGGGGACCGCACTGGATCGCTTATGGCAGTAACAGTGTGGAACAGCACAGGCTGACTCTCACATGAGTGAGAATGGGTACCTCCGTCACTGCACATAGCACAGCTATCTCAGCCTAGCCTCAGCCCTGCACACTCCTCAGGATTCAAGGCTGCATAAATTACCTTATTCTATAAGTGTGTTTCTGCCCCACCCCCACCCCCACCATAGGACGATATCGGATTCATGTTTATATTGAAGATGACTGTTTCTGGGATGAAGGTTTGACATACATTCCTGGAGTAAAATGATCTGAAGCAAAGATGATGATGGATGGGAACTTAACTCATTCTAGAGACCCCAGACTGTGAAACCTGGAAGGGAGAGAAAGTCTATTCACACACAATAGAATTTGAGCCTTGCCAGGGGCCCTTTCTCCTGAGGAAATAAATAAGGGTTCTCACAGTGTTTCCTCCTTCCCCATGATCAAGGGGGAGATGTGTTTTTCTGCCAGCTTCCAACCCCATTGGTTGAGGGTTGTTTGTGTCTGAGTTCAAAGCAGGCTCCCACTGACATCTCATGTTGTCACAGAAGCCCTGGAGTAACGGAAGGAGGTCAAAGGCTGCACAAAGCCATTAACCACACAGACAAGGCTGGAATGAGAACTGACCCAGCATGTGAAGTGTGGAGTGATTCTCTCCCTTTCTTTTATCATACTTTTTAATATGCTGGGTTGTTGGTTTTTTTTTTTCAACATAAACATGAGCAGCATTACAAAGATTTAGCAGTCATGATTCTTTGTTTTGAATAAATATATGCAAAGGATACTCTCCCCCCACCCACCATCCCCCCACCTCTCATCCCTACCCCCCCCCCACATCCCTACCCCTCACCCCCAATGTCTACATTGTAGCAGGCCTATAAGGTAAACTTTATTTTAAGCTGGAAGATATGGGGCCCTTGCAGATGGCAAGAACTTCTGGGGACTTGAATGGAGTTCAGCTAGGATTCTGGTTCCTTGTGAGTAAGTGCCCTACACACACACACACACACACACACACACACACACACACACACACACACACACACACACAGGCTCACCTGGGGGTTGTGAAAGGGGGAATTCCTATGGCTTATGTGAACGTGTCAACAATTCCTAAGCTTGAATCTCCAGCCCAGACCTTGATCTAAAGCCCCACATACAATGTCTGCTCTGGTTTGCCTGACATCTTCAAATGTGCCTCAGAGGGATCTCAAAATGAGTAAACTCAATGCTGACCTTAGCCGCTCATCATCATCCACAAAAGTTTCCCTTCTGAATCTCTCATTGCTAGAAGCTAGTTTATAAGCCTCCAAATTTTTACATATTGAAGTCCTCACGCTCCAAACATGGCCTTATTCAGAAATTAGATTTCTGAAAGCACCCCTAAGTTAAAGAGAAGCCTTTTGCATGGACACTAATCCAATATGACTATGGTCATATAAGAAGAAATTCTCACCTGAGCCATTTAGAAGAAAGACATCTGGGGGTGGTTCTACAAGCCTTTAATCCCAGCACTAAAGAGGCAGAGGCAGGTGATCTCTAAATTCTGTCAAGGCCAGCCTGGTCTACAGAGTGACTTACAGGACTGCCAAGGCTACACAGAGAAACCTTGTCTCAAAAAAAGCAAACAAGAAAAATTTTTTTTAAAAAAAGGAAGGGAGGGAGGGAGGGGGAGAGGGAGGGAGAGAGGGAGGGAGGGGAGAGGGAGGGAGGGGGTAGGGAGAGAGGGAGGGAGGGAGAGAGGGAGGGAGGGAGAGAGGGAGGGAGGGAGAGAGGGAGGGAGGGAACAGACACTGGCCATCTACAAGGTAAGAAGAGATCCTGGGACAGACTCTTCCATTACATGACAGCAGTCTTCCTAACACCTTGACCTCAGAGTCCTCCTTGGCAGAACTATAAGTCTTGTTATTCGAGATCCCCAGGTTATGAGTCTTTGTTACAGCAACCCCTAGCAAACTAATATACCTTATAAACAATTCTCACTATCACACCAGTCTTTAGCAGCTAAGATCCACAAGTCCAGATAGATGTCTGCCTGCCCTGGGTCACCTTATTCATAGCCACGCATGCACCAACTTGCAAAGCACTTCCCAGCCTATCCGCATCCTACATCCATTATTGCCACGTGGCCCATATTCATGAACGCTAACTATATCCACCATCTATCTGGTAATCAGCCCGTTTTTATATTGGTTCCTCTGACAGAGCAGGCATAGACTTACCTATGGAATCATACTCTGACATTAACTAAATAGGGCCAAGCAGTAAAATATCCAGGGTCACCACTTTCTTGTGCAAGCTGCTGAGTTAACTTCTAACTTCTGACCTATTCTGCCCTGTTTGGGCTTGTTACACTTCTTAATACTTGCCTCTAACTTTGAGTTTGACCTCCATGGGAGACTTTAGATCCGGGACCTTCACGGGCTGAGCACACAGCTTTGACTCTCCTTGCCTTTCTGTGCCCCTGCTGTCCCCTGCTGCCTTCTCCTGTTCGGACCCTCGGCGCTTAACCATGCCCAGCCCTTCAGTTCTGCCCTTATCCCAACCCCCAACCCCCCCCCCAGACACTTGTCAGGAATCCTGGAGATGCCTCCTGGCTCAGACTACTCATAAAGAGCTGCTCTTCAGTCTCTACAAGGAGCAACTTGATTTGATGAGAAAGTCCAGTTCCCCCACCCCGCAATACCGTACACAACTGCCTGCCCCTCTTACCTCAGCAGGGCTCTCTTCGATAGCCCCCTTCTTTGCTGAACATTCCAGGAAACCACTTACCTCCCAAACAAGCCACTCCATTTCCCACTTCCGTGTTCGCTCATGCTGACACCATTCTCTGAAGGGCTGGTCCTATACTTTTGCTCATAACTCTTGCGACTTGTTCTTTGAGACCCATACAGACGGCCACTTCCTCCAGCGTCCACTCCACACCCCTTCACTCCTCCTAGGCCTTGGTGCCCCTGCTCATCTTGTATTGCTTCTGCTCCCTCCACTTGCCTGCTACTCTCTATTGGCTTGCTTCTCCACCTCTGCCATTAGACCATGCACTCTTCTCTTGATCTCTGTACCAACTACATCTTGTATAATCGCTCTCACCCAGCAGGAGTCAAATAAGCATTTCTGGAATTAAAACTAGTCTGCTTCCCGGAACCAATGCATTCTGGTCCAGGTGCCAGCCCACAGGAGGGTGAAATGTCTCACGCTCTCCACAGCAAGGGATCTGTTTGCCATGTTTTCTGAACCGAATCGCGGGGTAGAAGCTCTAAATGAAAACACAGGTAGAGGAGTCTAGATGACTTTTTAAAAAGTTTTTCAAGGAAAAGGAAATTGTGAAATGCCCCCACTGGGGCCATGAAGCAATCTCTCCTAGTCCAGACTGGTGCCCAAAGCCAGCTGCTTGGGCTGAGAGATAACGGGGCCCCACACTGAGCTGCCACCAGCAGACTCAGAAAAGTAACAAATTGACAACATTCCGGAGGAAGATTCCTCATTTCCAGCAGTGTCCTCCATACCCCGTGGCGTAAAGCACCTCCTGCCTTATTAATGTCTTTTACATTTTTTAGTACTAAGTCCAAGGTGAAGGGGGTGGGAGGGATGTCTGTACCAGGGCCCTTTAGGAACCAGGAAAATGCAATGGCAGATACTAATTGTAGACCTGGAAAAAGCAATGGGGGCGGGGGGGGGGGGGGGTGGTGGTGAAATGTATAATGTTCACTCTTTTAAGAAAGGAAATGTCTAATACAACCCAAATGACATCATATCGAGTCAGACAGAGCAGCAGAAAGGAAGAGAAACACTGAGCATCATAAGAAATTAGTATAGACTTAATCCCCTTTAAACTGGGTCTACAAAGTGTATGCTGAAGAACAGAAAGAAAAATATTTATCAGAAGGAAACCTCCTTCACTACAGTTAAATACCATTGGGTTTTTGGCTATCTGTGGGTACCTCAAATCACTAACATCAAAACTTAAAGGAAGCCAGGCAGTGGTGGCATTCGCCTTTAATCCCAGCACTTGGGAGGCAGAGGCAGGCGGATTTTTGAGTTCGAGGCCAGCCTGGTCTACAAAGTGAGTTCCAGGACAGCCAGGGCTAGACAGAGAAACCTTGTCTCGAAAAACCAAAAGGGGAAAAAAAAAAAAAACCAACTTGAAGGAAAATGACATTGTAGAAGTCTAGTTAACCTCTCCCCAGGGTCTACTTGTGAAATGCAGGTGGGGGGCAGGGTCTGCTCCTATTCACAGAGCGTCATCCACCCACACAGAACCCCTCCAAATTCCCATGAGTACTTGAACCTGTCCAGGATCGCTGATTCCCATTTTCCCCATCGTCTGAAAACACACATGCACACGCACGTGCACACGCGTGTGCACACACTATTGCGCGAGTGTGTGTGTGTATGTATGTGTGTGTGTGTGTGTATATATGTTATATATATATTAGATTTCTGGAGAGTAATGCATCCTTTTAGTGCCGTGGTTCTAAGAAACTGAATGCCACTCAATCTCGCTTGAGAGGAGAAATTGGGGAAGTTTGTTTGTTTGTTTGTTTGTTTGTTTGTTTATTCTAGCTCCTGAGCTGTATTAGAAAACCCAGGAGGAAGAAGGCAAACTTTTCTCAAGAGAGAGCTAGAAGGTGGAGCTGGGAAGCCATTATGATTCTGTTCCATCTCTCTCTGCAGACCTGCTTCAGTGTGTGCCTCTGTAAACTGGCATCTCCTGATCTTCAACCCACAGAAGGATGCTCATAGCCCACAGTTCACAAGGTATCACACTGCAGCTACACAAAGGGAATCTAAATAACCAGCCTGCTCCCAGGGTCGATTCCAGATTCCTGGAGAAGCAAGCTGACTCTGCAGCTTAGGGAAGGGGTCTTCCCTCTCCCAGGCAGCCATGGATAGAAGGATGCATCCTGCTGTACAAGCAGGATTGCCCAGAACAGCCCAGCACATCGCAGGGCCACAGGGGGCTTGTGTGCCACCAATGTCCTGAACCAACACTATACAATACACTACTTTGCCTCTCCTAACCCTAGCCCTCCATTGACTCCTGCCAAGCTTCCCTAGGAAACTGAAGCAAATGAGGAGAAAAGAGATGTCAGGGTAAAGGGACAGAGACAGGTATCCAGATGGCAAGCCTGACTACCAAGAATTGCCAAGGAAGAGGAGAGCCTGTCATCACAGCTCTAGAGACTAAAGCAGGAGGATTGCTGAGAGTTCAACTACATAATGAGTTCTAGGCTAGCCTGGACTACATTTTCAAGCCCAGTCATAATAAAGAAAGCAAGGTCATGCTGGAGAGATGGTGTTTGCCATGTCAGCATAAGGACCTGGGTCAACTCTAAGTAGTTTAAAGACTGGGCCTGGTCCAGCCATCTAGAGGCAGAATCAGGAGGCTCTCTAGGGCTTGCAGGTTACCCAGTATAGCCAAGTTAGTGAGCTCTGGGTTCAGAGAAATCTTGTCTCAAAAACAAATGGAAATTAATTAAGTAAGATATCTTACTTAATTAATAACTTCTGGCCACCACACATGTGTATACTAATGTGCACAGAAAGCACAAAGACTTTCAAGGAATTATTTTATGTATGGACTTGTGTGTGCAGAGTGAGTTTGTGGATGCATGTGTGTGCAAGTGTGTGCACACGTGTGTGCATACCGTGTAGGGGCCAGAGGTCAGATGTCATGCTTTTGTCTTTCCCCAGAAACCACTCACCTAGTTTTTTAAAGTGTCTCGCCTGGAGCTAGGCTAAGCTGGCTTGCCAGGGGGCCCCATGGATGCAGGACAGAGACTGAGGACAAGTAAAAAAAAATAAACAGGACCATCGTGGCAAATGACTGACGCCCAAGGCAAAAGAGCAGAGCTAGCATGAAAGATGTGCTGATCTGCTGAGCTACACCAACCGGGTATAACTGGCCTTGCTTTCCTCTTCCTATTAAAAAAAAATCTTGTTTGTTTTTTTAAATTTCATATAACTAACCAACCCTGATTTACATGGCCTCATTCATTTTTTTCTTTTTGCCTCTTTATTTTTCTTTAGTTCATTATACATCACTACATATGAAATACCTGTAGTGTGAAACAAAAAGTTTTGAAACACACAGGCATTGTGGAATGATTGCATTGAGCTAATTAACATGTAATAACATCAGATTTTGTTTCATTTCTTGCCATCTGAGTCTTATAGGCTACCGTACTATGAAAATCGTAATATTGCCTACTTTGTATAGATATGCGTTTCTTTGCCTCTTTATTCTGTTTTTTGTTTGTTTGTTTATTTGGAACATGGTATCTATGCAGCACATGCTGGTCTGGAATTAGTTATGTACATAGTCCAAGATGGATTCAAATCCACTGAGATCCACCTGCCTCTGTTTCCCAAGCCGTGGGATCAAAGCCATGTGCCACCACACCTTTCTTCAAAAAGTTCTACTCTGATTAAATGATGCTCTATCTACAAAGTCCCTGGGCTTGACATGCAGGAAGGAGGCCCATAGGCTAGTAACCCAATGCCCTTGCTTAGCCCTTCCAGAGCTAATGTCCGTGGGTGAGAGTGAAGGCTACAGAAATCATGCAGAAAGCAGACACTGCAGGCTGCGGTCACTGTGCAACCTACTGTGTCCTCCCAGAAGATGAAGTCTTCCAAACACAGCACACACACACATATACAGACACTCACTCACACATACACACATACACACACACACACACACACACGTATATATATATATACATATATATATATATGTATATATATATATATATACACACACATACATACATGCATACATACACACATTCCCTTACATATATACACCTACACTAACACATACATACATATGTGCATACATACATACGCACATTCCCTTACATATATACACCTACATTAACACACATACATACATACACATACATACATACATACATATGTACACTCACATACATGCGTACATACACACACTCATTCACTTGCACACTCACACACATATGTACGTATACACACGTACACACATATTTACACACAACAGGCACACACACATACATACATAAATATATACATACACATTAACACACACATATATACATACACATAGTCACACATATACATACATACACTCACATACATTCATACACACACAGTCACTCACACATACACACATATTCACACACACTCATGCACACACACACATACATACTTACTTACTAGCAACATACATATACACACACATTCACACACACATACGTACATTTACACACATACATACATACTTACACACAACATACACACTCACACATACATACACACTCATATGCATATATACAAACACACACACAGCTCTGCAGAGTCGGGTAAGCTGTGGATTGATACTATCCCTTTGTCGACCATTCCCAGTGTTCTCAGGTAACGCAAAGCATCATCATTTAGGATAACTTAATCACCCCTGTCAGCATGAGCCCACAGTCACTCCACTGTAACTGCTAATCAACACATTTACTCAGGAATTATATGTCATCTCAGCTTGTGTGCACATGTCTGTGGTTGCATGTCTACAAGAATGCATGTGCATGCTTGTGTATGAAAGTGTGGTATATGAAGGTGTGTGTGTATATTTGTAGAGGTCAGAGGGCCACCTCAGATGTCATTCCCACATTGGTATCCATTCATTCAGACTAGGTCTCAGTGACCTTGATCAGCAGGCCCCAGGGACCCCTCTGTCCTCTGTCCCCACTTCCCTGTTGCTGAGATTACAGCACCTGCCACCAACCAGCCCTTTTAAAAACAAAACAGCTTCTAGGGATAGAACTCAGATCTTTGTGCTGGCAATTCAAGATCTTAATCAAGTGAGAGATCTCTCTCTCTCTCTCTCTCTCTCTCTCTCTCTCTCTCTGTGTGTGTGTGTGTGTGTGTGTGTGTGTGTGTGTGTGTGTGTGTGTGTGTGTGTGTGTGTGTCTTAGAGAGATGATGTAAAAAGACTGCAACCAGGAGACAACAACCTTTATGTCATCTGCAGAAGGACAAACTTAGAGTTTCTGTGACCTATCGAGATTTGCCTCTTGCCATAATACAGCTCTAGCTTCATACGCGCATAACTGGCTGCTCTCATTTCATAGACCTTCAGCTGGGTCTGCAACTTGTATCAACTTCTACTTTCTAGAAAAAGACGAGCTACTAAGCAGCAGAAGATGAGGTTTCCGGGGGAGGTTTCAATGAATTTCATGGCCAGTCTGTGTCATCCCCAGTAAACGACATCAAGGTCTCCAGAATGCTTATTAAAATTAATATTGTTTGAGTGAGCCAAAAGTGGTGTGGATGTTTCTGCAAGTCTACACTCTGTAGCACCGTCCTGCATGGAGCCTGGGTCTGAGGACATGATGGACTGTAAAGCAATTGCAAAGGAAAGACCATCAGGTAGGGAGTGCAATGAAGGTCTCAATGGCATCCTGGATGACACCTTTGGGGTAGGTGGACCTCGGTAGACATACTGCCTCACTGCTGGAGTGACTAAGACATCCAAAGACACAGCACCGGCAAAGCAGCACCTTCTGGGGACTGTGGGGGGTTTCACTCTACACTCAGTCCTGGTTTCTGTGTTTGGCTAGGAGTCTGTGGTTTACAGACGCATCACTCCAGTCTCCTCTTTCATCCTCACATGGGCAGTCTCCCAATGATACTGTCTTCGCTCTTCAAGTCCTCTCTCCCCTAATCTCTCTCTCGGTAAAGATGACAGTTATATCAGACTAGGTAGGGGCACACAATAATGCCTTCATTTTAACTCAACTGGTTCTTTAAAAAGAAAAAAATGTTTCTGTGCCAGAAAGACGCCTCAGTGGGTAAGGGTGCTTGCTGCCAAGCCTGGTGACCCGAGCTTCACCTCATGACCCACATGATAGAAAACAGATGACCCCACAAGCTGTGTTCTGGCCCTGAAGTGTGCACTGCGGCACATGCACCTACCAAGTAAAGAAATAGGATGTAATTCTTAAACAACCCTATCTCCAAATAAAGTTGTACTCAGGTATTGGGAGATTAATCTTGGAGTTATTACAGTTCACACTGTAATAAGAATCTGTCTTTCTTTCTTTGCCCACACGACAACACCAAGTGTCATTGACACCACCAAGTGTCACTGAAAGGCTGCATGCAGGCTTACATGCACATCCTGTAGTGAGTGATGTGCCTCTGCAGTGAGGGATGGTCTCTCTGTGAGGCTGGTGCGGCTCTCAGCGCAGCCATGTTTGAGATGAGTTGGGAGCACAGGCACTAAGGGAGGACCAGCTCCAACGTTGACGTCACTGGTGATCGCCTGTCCTCCAATCAGGAGCAAGGGCACCAACTCCTATCATAGGGATTGGTAGATGGCCCTCGAATGCCCAGCTCATTTACTGCAATTATTGCCGAGGTTAGAACCCCAGTCTTAGCTAGGAACCCTGAAGGTCTGCACAGCATCCTATCTTACCTCAAGCTTGTCCTGTCTTATCATTGAGCCTTAAAACTCATGTCCTTTTTGCATGCTACTCAATATGTAAATGTATTTGCTTTGATATCCAAATAAGATTTCAAGTAACTTACAAAAGAGCCTAATCAGTTCTCGGGAGGAGATACCACACTTGTACCATAAGGCGTATGTTGTATTCTTTCTTTTTAGATGGCCTATTTGCAACAGAGCAGACTGAGGAGAGAGCTGAGATTACTGACCGTGATGTTCCCTCTTTCCAGTGGATTTATAGGCATGTGTTATCCAGTCAGTAGGGAATCCCAAAAAAGCAAAGAGAGGCCTAAGAGGAGCATGTCTCTGTAGCATCTTACCATGTGCACTATGAACCTTAAGAACAACGGGGCTGGAGAGATCCCTCAGAGGTTAAGAGCACTGACTGCTCTTCCGAAGGTCCCGAGTTCAATTCTCAGCAACCACATGGTGGCTCACAACCATCCATAGTGAGATCTGATGCCCTCTTTTGGAGTGTCTGAAGATAGCTACAGTGTACTTACATATAATAAATAAATTTGAAGAAGAAGAAGGAGGAGGAGGAGGAGGAGGAGGAGGAGGAGGAGGAGGAGGAGGAGGAGGAGAAGAAGAAGAAGAAGAAGAAGAAGAAGAAGAAGAAGAAGAAGAAGAAGAAGAAGAAGAAGAAGAAGAAGAAGAAGAAGAAGAAGAAGAAGAAGAAGAAGAAACAAAGGGACCGTGAAGAGGGCCGAACTCAAAGGCAACGTGAGGGTAAGAAATATAGACTCTGTCTCTGTAGAGCAAGAATGTTTTGACCATTTCCCAGCATGGAAGGCAAGGCCAACTTTCCTTATGGGATTCTAGATGGACATTTACACACCCACACCACTGCCCCAGATTACATTTTCATAGACAGAATGCATGGAGTAGCTATCTTTGCCCTCTGAGAAGTAAATATTCACAGGTCAACTGGGGGAAGAAATTGGGGTCCAAGAATGAGGAGGGGGCAGAGAGAATGGGGAAGTAGAAGAAGAGGGAAACAGGGAGTTGGGGGTAGGAGGGAGTACACTGAGAACCCCTCTCTGGGATGTTTGGTTTTATATTTTTTGTTTTTCATTTTTGGAGACAGGGATTCTCTGTGTAGCCCTAGCTGTCCTACAACTAACTTTGTAGACCAGGCTGGCCCCAAACTCAGAAGTCTCCCCGCCTCTGCTTCCCTAAGTGTATGCCACCTCTCTTGTCCCCACACAGGCAGCTTCACCAAGATGGTAACTGTAGCCAGGTATGCACTTAACTGTCAGCAAGAGGAGCACTTCCCCCGACCAGGTCTTTGGGTGAAGAGAATCCCTATTATTGTTCCATTTTCTCTACGTATTCACCTGTCTTGTGGTTCTGGGTGCAGACACAGTCCCTGGAAGTGGGATAGAGTGGGGAAACCAGCCCCCAGCTTTCTAGCCAAAGGAGGAATAGAGGACCTTGGGAAGCAAGGAGCAAAGAGAAAGGTGCAGTCCTGGTAGGATTACGTAATTAATGCTCATGGGCTGGAATCCCGGCAACAATGCTGAGACCACAATCAAGGCTAGCAAAGGACAAAATTGTTCCTCTGAGACCTAGCAGAATGAAAAAAATGGAAGGACATAAAGCCACAGAAGTAACCAATCCGGATGTGCCTGAACCTATGAGCTGCCTGTTAGAACAGCCAATCACGCTTCTGCTAAAGTTCTGTCTCCTTGCCTTCCCTTGCATTGTCTTTTGATTGATGTTTTCTTTTATCCTCCTTTGTTTTGTAGTCTACTGAATCAGAGTTTTGGGGGAACGTAGATGTTACCTAGAAGTGTGCTGGGTACAGTAGTACACAGCTGTGATTCCAAAACTAGAGAAACAGAGGAAAGAGAACCCTATAGAGTACATTGTGAGATTTGAAGATTGCTAGGTCAAAAACCCAGGATCATGTCGTCAGGTGACTGGACCAACTCTACGTTACTTTAACCTCTGGGTTCTGAAATGTATTCACTTGAAAGTGAAAAGACAGTAGCTGAAGAAAAGGGGACTCCAGACTGTTGTAGCATCCTTAAAATGGCTTCGTAAGTAGACAGTGGGCTATACCACCCTTATACCCAGCTAAGAAACAGAGAGGTCAGCTCTCTGAGGGAAGATAGCACTACCTGTGTGCTAGAGAAGATTCTCAATTCACTGCCTGGTTTCCACAGGAATTGGGTCTTAAGCAGCATTTCTTCTTCATCAAACAGATGTTCTATAAATGTTTAAATAAATGTATACAGAAGACTTCTATGAATATAAAAGTTCTAGCTGACAGTATTTCTTCCCACACCCATCAAAGCTCGGGCCCCGTTTCTGTGAAGTTGTGAAGGTGGCTGCTTGACTCTGCATTCTGCTTGCTGTGCACTAAGCACTGTGATGTGTGTATGTTTCCATACATGTAAACAGAGTTCACATGCCTTACAATCTTAGGGCTCACAGAAAATTCTGATGCCTCGAGATGCACTGAGCCACGTCAGCTGCTGAGTACTTGGATATTTTCCACTTTCCCCTAGCACAGACATGCTGCCATAATTACAGTGTGTCATAAATATTATGTACATGCTATACAGGTGACTTTTTTATCATTTGGATTATTGCTCTAGGATAGAGTCCAAAAAGTAGAATTACCACATCAGAGGGTATGAATGGTTGTAGTTCTTGTTACAAATTTCTTACTTGGACTTCAAGAAGCAGAACAAGAACAGCATGACCAGCAACACATTTGGTTTTTCTTTGCATAACAAGGGTGTTTATATATATATATATCTTATTTATTTTGATTAATATAATGTTGACAGTCCATAGCTGCTCAAGTCTCTATTTCCTCAACCTTGCTCATATTGAACACGTTTTTAGATCCGTTTATTGTGTTTTCTTTGTATGTTTCCATAAGTGTGTGCACATGTGTGGGGAAAGTACATGTGCATGCATGTAGAAGACCAAAAGTCATGCTAAGTGTCTTCCTTAATCATTTTTCATCTTATTTTCTTAGACAGCCTGGTCACTAGTTAGGTCTGGCTGAACTAGAACTCGCTATGTAGACCAGGCTGCCCTAGAACTCACAGTGGTCCACCTGCCATTATCTCTGCCTCCTGTGTGCTGGAGATTAAAGGCTCACACCACCACAGTTAGTTTAGAAGGAATGACTAGGTGGTTAAGAGCACTTGCTGCTCTTACAGAGGACCCAGGTTCAGTTCCCAACACTCAGATGGTAGCTGATAACTACCTGTAACTCCATCCCAGGGTACCAATGCCCTCTTCTGGTTTCCATGGGCACCAAGCATGCTTCTGTTACACACACATACATGTAGGCAAAACACTCATACACACAAAACTAGCATACTTAGTTGTAACAAATGTATGTGTATATGCACACATGCACATACATGCATGCCATGTGTGTGTGAGGCACCCAAGCAGGCAGGAAGAGAACACCATTACCTACATCATTGATGTAGGTGAAATTTAGGCCAGTTGTAAGTCACCCAACGTGCATGCTAGAACCTGGTGAAAGAGCAGCTAGTGCTCTTAACCACTGAGCCACCTGTCCAGCCCTTCTGCCTTCATTTTTGAGACAGGGGCACTCACAGAAGCTACAGCAATCCCCAGAATCCTTTCATTTCTACCTCCTTAGCACTGGAATTATGGGTACAAGCTACCACACCCAGCTTTCACTGAGTCCTAGGAATCAAACTCAGAGCATCATGCTTGCAGGGAAAACACCTAACTAACGACTGCGCCATCTCACCAGCCTCTAGTTTACTGCTTCAAAACAGTAAAGCAAAAAAAAAAAAACAGAATTCCACAGAGCAAATCTGTCCACTAGGCTGATACAGTAACAAGAGCATTGGAAGTTATAACTTATAAAATGGATAAATAAAAGATGCTATAAATAAAAGATGCTTCTTTGTGTTTGAACAATATCTCCATATCCATGTGTTGTCAAATAAAATTCAAATAAAAACGGAATAATTATTTACTCATATGAAAGGCTTTAAGCCTTATTTATCATAGTTGAAATAATTTTCTAGTTTTTCACTTCAATTATTTTTACTTGCCAAAATCACAATCCTTTTATGACTGATGTGATTCATATCACTTCTAATGATATCAACCCTGACTTTAAATATCACAACACATAATATATCTACCATAGATATAAATATGCTCTTACATCCTTTTTACATTTTATTATTTATTTTATGTATATGGGCATTTTATTTTGTCTGTGTACCATATGTGTGCCTGGTAAATCCCACTGTGGGCGCTGGGATTCAAACCCAGATCTCTAGAAGAGAGGCCAGTACTCTTAACCACTGAGTCATTTCTCCATCCCTGTTTTATACCTTCTTACTTTCTTATAGTTTGTCTTACTGACATTTGTTTGATATTGATTTCTTTAGTTCCTGGACTTCTAAAATATGTGGTCAACTTCTGCTTTATAGTGTTAAAGGGAAAAAAAATGAGATGTTTGTTTGTACAGTTAGACATTGGTGCAAGCCCCTGGGAATTCAAGCTGCCATAGTACATATGCCTGATTCCTCAGTAACTAGAAAGACTTAACACAGAGCTTTTCATAAACATCTGAGGGAAAAGAAAATCCGGGGGAAGGGGGTGTTACAGAGGTGGGGTGCTTACCACTGTGTGAAACTACAGTGACCTCAAAATAAAAAGTTCAAATGAGAAAGCCACTTTTAAAATGCATGACATTCTCATAAAATGTTTGCTTTGAACTCTTTAGACTTCCAACTTCACACCCTGAGCTCCCAACAAAAGTCTAGAAGCCTGGAGCACAGCTAGATGTATCGCCAACAGCCCCCTACTCTGGGCATGGGACTCGGGACTGTGAAATCTTTATTCTCAGCTTCTCCTCTGTTTAAGGAATCAGATTTCAACTGCAGCATTTTTAAGGCCAAAGGCAGCCTTAGAAGTGCTACTTTGTAAACAAAGTAACAAGTATTAAGGACCACAACCCATCTTGCTTGAAAGCACGCACACACACACACACACACACACACACACACACACACACACCAGTGGTTTGGTAAACAACTTCTAGCAGAAATAAGGAATGTTTCTCCTAATAGCTTCTTCCCTTGCTACAGACCAGATTTGATTGTTAAAGTGGGAGTTTGTCACTTGGGTAACCAAGTGAGTTTTGCAGCCCAGAGTTGAAACTGGAATTTGTCCTTGGGCCAGGCTTCCCTTTCTGCCCAAAGGGCCCTCCCTATTGACCTTTTTAACCATTCAGACAGAGATGAAGCAGTTTCATCTTTCTGTTTTCTAGGAACAGCCCAGCCCAGAACCAGAGTACTTCAGCTGGTTGAATGTGTTCTGTTCGGTAATGAAAATCTGGTTTATATTTCAGCAAGACTGTGCAGCGGCGAATAAACTACTTTAAAATATGAATTTTAAGTGTTCTGTCCCTGAAAATTATTGCTGGTTCATGAGAAATATATCCTTTCTTTTTGTTGTTTGGTTTTGGTTTTGTTTCTTTAAATTTCCTCCAGTGTTCTCCCAGTAAATTCCCAGATTAGCCCAAGCCAGCGAAACACACATCTGGCTACCTTCTGCTTCTGTGGAAACAATGTAGCCTCAGCAGGTGCTCCCTAGCCTGGGCAGCCAGGACCCTACACTTGAAGTTCTGTCCTGGCTACTATTTCATTCCCGAGGTCTCAGAATTCTGGCACAACCTAGCAGTTCTGGTCTGTTTCTCTGTTGCTGAGATAAAACACTGACCAAAATCAACTTGAGGAGGAAAATGAAAAGGTCAGCTCAGGACCTTTGGAAAATTCTGCCAGGTACCCCTCCCCTCCTAGAAGAGAGAGGTCATAGAGCACTAGGCACTCCTCCCCTCTGGAAGGGAGAGGTTTATTACATTCCTCAGAAAGACCACAGGGGGACCAGCCATAGGGAAACACTTGCTACCTCATTCCCTAAGGACCAATCAGCTTAAAAGTCACAGTGCTCTACCAATCACATTGTGCTTAGTTGCTGATGCTCTATTCCAACCCTGAAAACTGTATAAAAAACTTGCTGAACGGGCCACCCAGGTTGCCACCTCTCCTTTGGGTGTAGGACAACCCCAGTGCACTGAAACAATAAATGCCTCTTGCTTTTGCATTGATCCCCAGCTCCGTGTGGTTCACTCAGAGGGTCCCCGGTAGCTAAGGCTCATCACAGTCTTACAAAAGGATTTATTTCAGCTTACATCTCCCAGGTCACAGTTCATCAGAAGGAAGTCAGGGCAAGAACTGAAGCAGAGACTATGGAGGAATGCTGCTCACGGGCTTAGTCATATCACTGTTTGCTTTATTATATAACCCAGGACTACCTGCCCTCGGGTAACATGGCCCACAGTCATCTGTGCCCTCCCTCATCAGTCATTAAGAAAACACACCACAGGCGTGTCCAAAAGTTCTTCGTAAGATTCCCTCTTCACAGGTGATTCTGGCTTGTATCAAGTTGACAAAAACTAACCATTTAGGGTACAAGTCTGCTGGTCCTGCAGACTGGGTACAGGAGTAAAGGATGGGGGAAGGGGTGGGTATGTGCCGGTACCTCACCTGTCTACCTCTTCCAGATTATAGACAATACTTCCAGTGGGTTACCCCGTAATGTGTGTGTGTGTGTGTGTGTGTGTGTGTGTGTGTGTCCATGTGCAAGCGCATGTTCTCTCTCTCTCTCTCTCTCTCACACACACACACACACACACACACACACACACACACACACACACACAGGCTAAGAAAGCCAGAGATGATATCCTCCCCACAGGAACCAGCCAGAGCTCTCTCCTCCTGCCCTTTTCCCTTTGGCCCCCGGCCAGAGCCCACCCTCAGCCCCCACTCCGTTCTCAGTTCTTCCACAGCATCCAGCGGCATCTGTGGTGCCCAAGAGCCTGAGAACCTGTCATCCCCTGTCTCCCTACAGGCCCAGGGACCCTAGAACCAGCTCTTCCATGGCACCCAGCAGTGTCTGTGTTGCCCGAGAGACTGAGCCAACTCCAGCAGTTCCTGGGGACCTCAAACTGCACCTCTTCACACCTGAAGAGGGGTCCTGTGGCTTCTCACAGCCCAACACCTGCCCCGCAGTGGCATTGAGTACTCGCAGTCAAACTTCCAGCGTCTGCTTCCACGAGCGGCCCTAGCTCTGTGGCAGGCCAGACTCGGGCCTCCCATATTACCCACACATACCCATGAATGTGGGAAGGGGTGTGAGAACAGGCATGTTTCTGTGTAAGTAGGTGAATGGATAAGTGTATTGCTTGACTATGAGGTTAAGCTTATTCTTGTGCACACATCTACCACTGCCTTTGTATTGCTACCCTACTGGGGGTTAAAGGCAAAAGCAAAGAGAAGCGTATGAACATCTTAGCTGCAGCTCTCTGACAGCCCAAGGTAGAATGCCATTTCACTGACAACATGGCCCCCTATTCTTGATTAAGCCAACTCCAGACTCCACAGACATGTGAATAAAAATACTCTAGGGAGATGGGATTCCCTAGGTAAATGAAATGCACCTTAGCCTAGTGTTTCCTTTCCCCTAGAAAGATGGCTGCCAAACAAGCACTCTCTCAGGCCCAAGCATGGCAAACACAACCCCAGCAGACCTCGCCCTTCCCCATTCCCTCTTCCTCGATAAACCATTAGATTACATTCCTAAGCTAGCCACCAAGGCCCATTCTCTTATTTGACCACTTTCTCCTCCTGAGGCTGACCACCAAGGTCAAGCTATCGTAGTATTGAAGTCCTGTAATCAAAGTTCCCTTTTTGCTGTCCTAATGAGTATGTTCAATCAAAATTAACCAACTCAACCTAACACGGTTTTCTCCTTCACTTTATAAACTGCCATCTGCCTATGGGCCATGTCTGTCACCTCTCTCTGCAGAGGCAGTCCTTTGTTCCTCAGGGTCAAGGGTTCCTTCCCCCTTTCTCTTGTTCCTTTCTCCTTCTTCCTTGTTCTCTATCTCCTGTCTTTTTCTCTTATTCCCTGCCCTTTACCACCCCACCCCCTGCCAAGTACATAAATCTTTGTGCTGAGGGCTTGGTCTTGGGTGTCTTGTGCTGATTCTGGTCCTTTCAGCCAGGACAGGGGATACCTGCTCTACACTTTTCCAAATGCTTGGGGTATCAGGAAGCAAGAACCTCACAGAAAGCCAGGGGAATGGAATTTTACTTATTTTGCAAACTTCCTCTCTCTCTCTATGGCTCAACACCTTCATCTCTAAATGAGAATGATTGTACTGGCTAGTTTTGTGTCAACTTGACACAGGCTGGAGTTATCACAGAGAAAGGAGCTTCAGTTGAGGAAATGCCTCCATGAGATCCAACTGTGGGGCATTTTCTCAATTAGTGATCAAGGGGGAAAGGTCCCTTGTGGGTGGGACCATCTCTGGGCTGTAGTCTTGGTTCTATAAGAGAGCAGGCTGAGCAAGCCAGGGGAAGCAAGCCAGTAAAGAACATCCCTCCATGGCCTCTGCATCAGCTCCTGCTTCCTGCCCTGCTTGAGTTCCAGTCCTGACTTCCCTTAGTGGTGAACAGCAGTGTGGAAATGTAAGCTGAATAAACCCTTTCCTCCCCAACTTGCTTCTTGGTCATGATGTTTGTGCAGGAACAGAAACCCTGACTAAGACAATGATAACAGCATTATTTGGTAACAATAGTACGTACACATGCTATAATGATTGGCTTTAGCTGCCACAACAAATACCATAATCTTATTGGCTTAAACAATGAAAACGTATTGCCTCACAGTGGAGGAGCGGCTAGAAGTTGGAGATCAAGGTGTTGGCAGGGCTGGATCCCTGTGAGGGTTGTGGGGGAAGGATCTGCTCCAGGTCTTCCTCACTCTGTGGTAGCTCCCTTCTCCTGTATCACGCCCATGATTCACACTGGAGTAACGACCACAACCTAATGACCTCACTGTGACTTGATTCTCTGAGGACCCTACTTCCAAAGGAGACCATATTCTGGGGTACAGAGCACTTCAAGAACCATTCAGCTCCCAGCACTTATCTGTGGATGCAAATGAGTTAGCTTCCGTAAAGTGCTTAGTTCAGTACCTGGCATGCCGTGCCCACTTCTCCATGATGATAATGACAATTAATTACATAAACTTCGGAACTCTTGTGCCCTGTGCTAATGAAATGTAATGTAGAAAGTGGTTGTGAAGCAAACTGTAAGACACTCTGTAGCACACAAAAGGTGCACAGAAAGATAAAATTCAGCCAGAAGTGTTTACTCACCATTTGTGGGGAAGCCAGTCCCCACCAGTTTATGGCATATTTGAGCCTACTTTGTACATAGAAAAAAACTGATTGTAACACAAAATGACCCAACCTTTTTTTTTTTTACAGTTTCGTAACAAATGTGAGTCACATCACATCTCCAAGGGACATTTCCCACAGTTACCTCACTGGGACCCACAATAAAAACAAAACCAACTCAATAGAAAAAAATCCCCAGGAAAGAAGATGGGTGTTGCCTCAAGGAACCCCCTTCTCTTTACTTCCTTGTCCTTAGGTCACAGGACCCAGGAGAAAGGAGAAGCCCTTGGAGTGCACTGGAAGTTAAGGCTCAGGAGAGCTCCCAGGATGAAGACCATAGTTGGATCTTATATCCCATGGGTTCGTCAGAAAGCTCTGTGGACTTGGCCTGGCTGGCCAAAAGGAACTGGAAATGACTACCTCAGGGAGCCCTGTCTGACGCTGAGGCAAAGTTTGCAGAATGACCCGGCACCCAGTCAGCACCCCTGACACTGAATGCTTCCTCCCCAGCAGAACTTCCAGATTCAAGCTCAAGTTGGCAACCATCAACTTGAACCCTGAAGGGTCAAGCCAGCATCAGCACCCTCAAGCCAGGCCCCAGGGTCACCCTCAAGGGTGGGTTGAGCATAAATGCAGTTATTGAAGATGATATGATGATTTTATTAACATAAAGAGATGTTTGGGAGTCGAATAAATATTGTAGTAGATGTATTTAGTGGTAAGTAACAAATTTTAACTAACACTCAAAGAAACTCTACAATTGTCATTCAGTAACAAAAAGGAGGAAGAAAGATGACCCAAGGGTTGATTTATCAACCTGCAGATGCTGCAGAACAAGACTTCTAAGCTGTCTCTACTTGCCACACCTTTTTACCACATAATTTTTACTATATTTTATGTATTCAGTGTGCATGGGTCCATGGGTGTGTCCATGTGTGAATGCATGTGTGTGTGTGTGTGTGTGTGTGTGCGTGCGTGCATATCCATTCATGCATGCCTGTACACATACTGGTAATCAGAGAACAACTCGTAGAAAAAAGTTCTCTCCTTCTACCATGAGTATCCTGGAGATGGAACTCAGACCACCAGTCTTGGCAGCAAGCACCTTTACCTGCTGAGCTATCTCCTTAGGTCACAATAAATATATATATATATATATATATACACATATATATGTATACACACACACAACCCCAGAAATATAGTTACATATAATAAATATACAAATCAAACATCTCCTGACAATAAATCATAAATAAATTTGTTACAGTTCTTTGATATACATGTAAATTTTTACCATTTATTAGAGAAAAAGGTGAGGGCTGGAGAGATGGCTCAGTGGTTAAGAGCACTGACTGTTCTTCCAGAGGTTCTGAGTTCAATTCCCAGCAACCACATAGTGGCTCACAACCATCTGTAATGGGATCTGATGCCCTCTTCTGGTGTGTCTGAAGACATCTACAGTGTACTCATATACATAAAATAAATAAATAAAACTTTTTTAAAAGGGGGGATTGTATTTTTAAAAACTATCTGGAAAAAAAAAGAAAGAAAGAAATAGACTAAACTACATGGTAATGACATGGATGTGGTTGTTTGTCTAACACAGTCCAGTCCAGGGATGTATTAGTTTGATACTTACATGCTAAAGGGTAATGTTAGAGAAAATCAAAACAAACCTTTGTTTTCTATGATGGAGCCACTCTGTCTACAAGAGCAGGAAGCTATACCTCCAGGAAACACACTGCAAACAGGCCTCTCAGGCCTGAGCTGAGGTGTTTCTGAAGGAATTCACTGGTACTATAGACAGGACGGCTGGTCCAGTGCCAAGTGCACACACACACACACAAGCAGGATTGAACTCACGCACTACCACAAAGATGAGCCTGCCAAAACCACCCCAGAGGAACTTCTGGTTCATTTAAAGGTTTTTGTATTAACATTTGATCTTTGCACATTTGGAAATCTTTCGTGGCTGCCAGTGTTTTCGAAGCTGCAGATATTTAAGAGTCTCTGCTGGTGAACAGAAATGTTTCTGTATTTCCGTGCTTTGAGCTTGGCCCTTGTGCTGGCTGGTCTCCTGTCAACTTGACACACAAGTTAGAAGTACCCTAGAGGAGGGAACTACAACTGGGAGAAACTCAGGCCTGTAGGCCAGTTACTTAATTAGTTGCTGGGGGAGGACCCCGCCCATTGTGGGTGGTGCCACCCTTGGCCTTGTGCACCTTGTGCCCCAAGAAAGGGGCTACTGATCCTACAGTTTTACTTAATACAAAAGTTGCCCAAAACTTGTAGACTTGCCTGTCTCAGTCTAGAGTTGCCAAAAGCTGCTGAGAAGAATGTGAAGAAATAGCAACAGCGTAAAGTAAGGCCAGGCTGAACCCCGAAGAGCTATGCCCACTGCTTTTAATACCCCAAGAACACAGGACTTTTAAGGAGGCAGGTGTAGACATCAAGGTTAGGGTGTGAAAAGTCTATCCTCTACAGAATCAGGGAAAACAAGCTGAGAGAACTTGATGCCGAAGGGACCTTTTAGAGCAGCTCAGAAGGTAAAGGGAGGGAGTAGGGGCCTCAATGAGAAAACTGAGCTTATCTAAGGGAAAACAAGGCAAAAGCCTTTCTACAAGAGACCCCTGTTCCTTTTTTTAAAATTATTTAACCTGAGCTAAACTTGATATAATGAATTTCTGTAACAGAATGTCCTGTGGTACCCAATTACCATGCACAATTTTTTTTTTACATTTTATGGATCAATTTAAAACAAATTTCAAAAGTATTATAAGGCATAATAGAAAAGTCTCTCTAAGAGTCACGCCACTTGTGAAAAGTTTCCATCCCATCATACAAGGCCAGGAAGGGATAAGGAGGCCACCAGTACGTGAATAGAAGCTTGAAACTTCATCTCGACAAATGAAATGAACTCGGGTTTCGTACTTGAGAGAGAGCAGAGCTGGTCGGGAGATGGCTTTTCTAGTGGGGAAAGGTCTGTCCTGGAGAAGTCAGGGGTCAGCCACACAGGAATGCTTCTCTTTTGTATCCAGGAAAGATGTAACCAGTTATGTTGATTATAAAATCTCCCTCGCATGCAGAGGCAGGTCTGTAGGCTCTGCAGGAAAGCTTGGTATGGGGGGACAGCACAAAGCGCCCCCAAGCTGTCCCCATGCAGTGGAGAACAATGTTCAGGCACAGCTCACAGCCAAGAATGAGTTAATTTTATCTGCTACTGTGTGAGAAAGGGAACCATAGGCAAGTAGGCAGAAACTACCTGATTCTGCCTCTTTTAAAAGTAATTCCTTTTTTTTAAAGATTTATTTACTTATTTTATGTATGTGAGTACACTGTAGCTATCTTCAGACACACCAGAAGAGGGTATCAGATCCCATTACAGATGGTTATGAGCCACTATGTGGTTGCTGGGAATTGAACTCAGGACCTCTGGAAGAGCAGTCAGTGCTTTTAACCACTGAGCCATCTCTCCAGTCCTTAAATAATTCTTAATTGGACAGTGGTGTGTATACACCTTTAATCCCAACACTCAAGAGGCAGAAGCAGGTAGGTCTCTGAGTTTGAGGCTAGTCTGCTTAATACAGAGAGTTTTAGGACACCCAGAGCTACACGGAGAAAATAAGTAAGTAAGTAAGTAAGTAAGTAAGTAAGTAAATAAATAAATAAATAAATAAATAAGGTAATTCTTGGACATTTAGCCCAGACACAGTAGTCTGTTCAAAACACAGATATTGTATCAACCACAGTTGATCTTGTGGTTTTGATTTTCAGAGCTGTGAAAAAAGAAAGCTAGCTTCTCTTTTAGCTTCTATTCCCCTGGAAGTCTAGCTAATTACTCCTGTGGCCCACAGCATCCCGGAACATCCTCCTTCCCGGAACATCCTCCTTAGAAGGAGCCCCAGCACCAGTTAGTTCACCTAAACAGAAACAGCCAACAGCACGTGCCTACATCATGAAGGGAACAACCGACTGACCAGTGCACTGACTTAGACAAAGCCAAGAGGACTCCGACGTCCACGCACGTTTTCCTGTTGGTATCCCACAGCTGCCGGATTAAGAGTGATGGACAGGAGAACTATCTCTTACCAATTAATTCCAGAGTATAATTTGTAGCCTGGGCCCATCCTTGGATGATCCTGAGCTGTTAACAAACCATGACACCGCTTTAATTTCTCCTTTGCCCCCATACTTTATTAAAAAACCTAGAGTAGGTTCTATCAAATATCCCTTCAAGGAAAAACAGAGAGAGGGGAAGAAATGGAGTGACATTTGTCTCAGTGCAATATGAAAGATTAGAGTTGGCTGGATAAAGAGGGGGAGGAGGGGCATGGGTTCTTGTGAAACACACGCACGCACAGGGACACACACACACAATTTCTCTTTCGCAATGACCTCCTTATGCCCCATCCATCAGCCTGGGGTTGGCTTATTCTAACTAGCAGATTCCTTTATTCTGTATAACAGGCCCATCAGACACAATCTGCATGCCAATTACTGGCACAGACCCCTTGATACCAAAAAATGGAAATTAGCTGTCAAGAAAAGCCTTCAGCTGGCCAGGCCTCTTCTGGCTCTCTATTTCCGGCTCATACACCCCGTCATTCTGCCCAGCGCCCTGCTCTCGCCAGGGAGTCCCCGGTGGAAAAAGTCATCTAAAAATACAAACATATTTTATTATTATTAGTATTAGTTGCTGACTTTCTCAGTACAATGTGAAATTCACCAGTGGGCAAAAGCTGCTTAGGGCGGAAATGGGTGAGAGAGGTTGATTTCTGATAATTGCATTTCTGTGGGAGCAGATCAAGTCGTCCCATGAAAGGACATTCAAAGAAACTGAGGGTGAAGGCAGAGGAGAACAGACAAAGAATGGGATTCTGTAACGGAGATAACAATCAGAACTTTCACACTCAAGAATGGGCCCAGGCAGGGTCGAAGGGACAGAGGTGAGCAGAGCTCTGTGCACGAACAAGCTTGCAACCAGGCTTCGCATCCTAATTGCCTCTTGAAAAGCCAGGCTGTGGCCAGCTGGAGAGCCTCCAGCACACAGGGAACACAGAGAGTGTGTTGCCGGCAAGATCCCTCCCCTGCTACTTGCAGGGACTCTGAAACTCAGTTCCTCTTCTCTTTTTGCCAACATGAGTCACAGGCAGAGGCAGTCTGTTTTCCACCATCCAAGATGTAAGCCTCTGTGTTGAATCTCTTTATAGGACAAAGGAGTCTCTGATGGTCACCTGGAAGATTCCGGGTGGGGCCTTCATTCAGGGAGGGACATATCACCCCGATAGTATAGTTCTCATTCTTTAAAAACATTTTTAGTAAGAGGACTGATGACATAACTCAGTGGTGACTCATTGGCCCCGCATGTGTGAGGCCCTAAGTTCAACTCCGGATTGAAAGAAAGAAAAAAATGAGTAAGGAACAATTATCTAATCGTCTACTATTGTATGTTTTCATTATGACATAATTCAAGACTTGCTCAAGATCTGTCTCCCTTCATTAGTAAGTAGCAAGTAGCCATCTTTAAAACAAACAAACAAAAACCTCTTCTTTCCCTGTATTCTGAGAGCTAAAAATTGTCAGACAGAAATCTGGACAACTTTAGATCCCCTTGTCCAGAACGTGGTGTGTGAACAGCTTCATTCACCCAGCATCTACAGTGAGCAGCTGCAAGGTCGGCACGGCAAGCCAGACACACTAATGAATGAGGTGAGCAGACACCGACCGCCATTATGAGTGGTTCGTGAACAAGTCCCATGACTCTGCCTTGAGGAACATGTGGGGACCAAATCCAGCTGACATTCCTCATTAGCATTCATTTTCTTTTCTTTCTTTAAGATTAGGTCTCACTCTGCAGCCCTGGCCAGCCTCACACTTACTCCCCAGGCTGGCTTGGAACTCAAAGAGATCTGCCAGCCTCTGCCTCCTGAGTGCTGAGATTAAAGGTGTGTGCTATCAGACCCAGCCTTATCATCATTTCTTGTCACTCTTATTTTGAAGAAGGTATTGTTACAGGTCTCCTCACCCTCCACTTGCTTTATTGGCTGTTTTTTGTTGTTGCTTGTGTGGTTAGTCTGTTTGACAGGGCCACTGAGATGGCTCACCGGGTAAAGGTGCCTGTCACCAAACCTGACGGACTGAGTTTCATCCCTAGAACCCACAAATTGGAGGGAGAGAGCCAATCCCCATAAGCTGTTCTCTGAGTTCCATGCATGTTCTGTAACATGCATACCCTCATGCTTGTACACACACACATGTAAGCATACAAATAAATAAATGGTATACATTGCATACACTAGCAAGATTTTGCTGAAAGGACCCAGATATAGCTGTCTCTTGTGAGACTATGCCGGGGCCTAGCAAACACAGAAGTGGATGATCACAGTCAGCTATTGGATGGATCACACGGCCCCCAATGGAGGAGCTAGAGAAATTACCCAAGGAGCTAAAGGGAACTGCAACCTTATAGGTGGAACAACATTATGAACTAACCAATACCCCGGAGCTCTTGACTCTAGCTGCATATGTATCAAAAGATGGCCTAGTCGACCATCACTGCAAAGAGAGGCCCATTGGACTTGCAAACTGTATATGCCCCAGTACAGGGGAACCCCAGGGCCAAAAAGGGGGAGTGGGTGGGTAGGGGATTGGGGGGTGGGTATAGCGGACTTTTGGGACAGCATTGAAAATGTAAACGAGGAAAATACCTAATAAAAAAAATAAAATAAAATAAAAAATGTTTAAAAAAAATAAATAAATGGTATAATACTGCATGGATACATGCATTGCAAGCTGAGACACACGCTTAGGGTTAGCTATTCAAAATATCCTTAAAGGTAGAGATGATGATCACTGTTTGGATAAGTCAACTATGGAAGATGAGGAAAGTTCTGTAAACTGAGGGTCCTCAGGCCAGAGGAAGAGAAAGAATGACAAGGGTCTATGAAGTAGAAAATCAGAGGTAAAAAGCCCCTGAACTTTAGCCATACCACATGATCACACCCCAGCCTGAAGCTAAGCAGGATGAAGCCTGGTTAATATTTGGATGGGATGACCACCGTGGCCATGAGGAGGCAAACGTAGTTAAAATTCTAAGGAATATGGCTGAGATTAGACTCAAATGCACTACTATTCTCCTGAAGAGGCAGAGGCCTGGGATAAGAAGCAGAGACGAGAAACAGTAGAGACCTGGGCTAGAACTTTGGCAGGACTCTTACTAGACCGACTAGGCTCCGCAGAGAACGTCATAGAAAGGCTGAGCTGCCCAGGATGCTGGGGAAGAGTCTCCATCGGCATCACTGAATGGTTTACAGGCATGGAAGACAGAGAGAACAGCCAGGCTACAGCTGGCCCACTGGGTGCAGGAGTGAGCCATGGAAGACAGAGAGAACAGCCAGGCTAGAGCTGGCCCACTGGGTGCAGGAGTGAGCCATGGAAGACAGAGAGAACAGCCAGGCTACAGCTGGCCCACTGGGTGCAGGAGTGAGCCATGGAAGACAGAGAGAACAGCCAGGCTACAGCTGGCCCACTGGGTGCAGGAGTGAGCCATGGAAGACAGAGAGAACAGCCAGGCTAGAGCTGGCCCACTGGGTGCAGGAGTGAGCCATGGAAGACAGAGAGAACAGCCAGGCTACAGCTGGCCCACTGGGTGCAGGAGTGAGCAAGAGGAAGTTACGATCAGGTGAAGGGACTAGAACAAAGTCACAGCACTGGCACATCACTTACAAATACCTGCACAGATGGACGTTCCAGGTGGCCCTGAATGCTCTCTTGGCTTATGCAGCCCAGTGAGCCTCTGGCCACCAGTGAGGGTCAAACTGGGTGTCATCCTAACATCTTCACCCCGTTTCCTATCGTTATTTAGATCTATAAGTCTTTAGGGGGCAGCTGTGGGGAAGGGAGAGAAGTGTGGTTTTATAAAGGATATTTTGAATAGCTAACCCTAAGCGCGTGTCTCAGCGTGCAATGCGTGTATCCATCCAGGCTTGTCAGTGGAAACCAACACAGAGTGCTCTTCTCCCCAGATTAAACAAAGATGTCAGTGCAATTATCTTGGGTCCCATAGGTGACACTAGCGCAGCCAGTCCCATAGGTGACCACTGAGTATCAGGTCCAGTTTACATGCCAGGTTCTGTTGTGCCACATGGAAGGCAGCCCTTGTTGTGTCAATTGTGTAAGTGACAAGTTCCCTGCCATCGGGCCGGCACTGGATCTCGAGTGAGCCCACCGGCCCCTTTCTAGCTGTGTAGGTGAATTCTTTGCTACTTGGCTCTAGAGGAAAATGCATCTTACATAAGGTGCGGCTCCCACAGATACGTCGTTGTTAATGTGCTTCAGCCTACCTTTGCCAAGGCTATTATCACGGCTACACTCAGCGTATATCTTTTTTATCGGTGTGTGTTGTACTTGTGGCAAAAAAAAAAAAAAGTGAGACCATAAGAATTTCATTCGTTATTTATTGGGCAGGGTTGGGAGGGGGGTGGAAGCTTGCTGCACTTTCAACCCATACCACATATTTTCCCCAATGTTTAAAACAAAAACATCAAAACTGCATTGCTCAAATATGTGGGGGTTTTAGAATGGGGTTTCCCACAGCTTAGAGTGACTACCTCTAGGTACCTCAGGGGTACCTGTCGGTACAATGCTTGAACTAAACGAACTAGCTAAGGATGAGAGTTATGGGTCAGCCTATCATCACTGTTTAAAATGCATGAAGAAGAGGGGGGAAGAGATGAAGGAGGAGGATGGAGGAAAATTTGGTTTCAAGCTCTTTCAGCTGAGGGAGTGGTAAATTGAAGCTGATGTTCCTATCTCCTCTGAGCCATATTTTCTTTAATATCCAGGAACCCCTGCATGTTGAGAAACTAAGGCAGTCCAACCCAACATTTGCTCCATGCAGCAGAGGAAGCCCCAAACCACACTTTTAGGGAATACTCATCTGAGTATTTCTACCTCTCCAGGAAGCTCAGAGTCACGGGGAATTATTTTGGAGGTGGTCACCCCACCCCCATTTTGATGGGCCCAGGAACATGGAGATTTGAACCAAGACGACAAACAAGGTTGAACTCATCGGGCAACCAGGTCAGGCTCAGACAGTCTAAGCTGAAGGTGCAGGGGGAAGTTCACAGCCTTTCTCTGGGCTTTGGTTGCTTATATACAGCATTCACAAGAGTGTGTCAAAATGACACTAGTCTTTCCTCTCCACACACTCCAGAGTCTCCCCCTCAGATTGGCAGCCAAGGCCCTGGTTAAAGACCACACTCAGCTATAGCTGAGCTCTGATACATGACAAGGGGACTGACCAGTCTCCACGCTGAGCAGAAGTGTGATACTTGAAAGGGACAAAGTCAGGAGCCAGCCTGAGTCCCTGAGTGGCACTCAAGACTGGAGATGTGAGTCCAAACAGCAACCAAAGCCTCAATCAAAGATGGCAGGCTTTCAGCTTACTGTCTGCCTCGTAGCTTCACTTTCAAACAGGTGTGAAGGCAAGGATTCACAGTGGAGACACTCTGGGTCCTGCTCCATCCTCTTTGGTCTTTCCCTATCTGGCGTCTGCAGGCTTTGATCCTGGTGGTCAGCATGTGATCCACTTCTACACTTTAATCCCTACAAGAAGAAGGCAGAGGTCATGTCTCATCAGTCTTGGACAGGACTGAATACTTGAACAGTCTTGCTCATTTTCCCAAGTTCCAGTCAGGCTACCCAAATCCCTGTGAGCCCATATCACGCATTCCTAGCTCTCACTAAGCCCTTCCTCTTATTGCTCCCAACCCCTGTCATATTTATGGTGCCTTCTACTTGACAGAGAGAGAGAGAGAGAGAGAGAGAGAGAGAGAGAGAGAGAGAGAGCACAAAATGGCTTATCAGATGTGCCCACATCCCAGTTTGTTCCCGATCCAAAATGCTCTGCCTTGTCCTCAACTAGAGTTAAATGATGCTGCACATGACGCCATGGTGCCTGCATTTACTACATATCTAAGAGAAAGGACTCTTCTACCTAAGTGTTTTTAATTTTTAGTTCCTTTCCCCTTCCTGTTGTAGATTGTAGCAGCAATGAACAATAAACAAGGTAAGGTACCCAACATCAAAACCCAAGGAGTAGAATAGGCAAGCATATCACTCTCTCCTCTCCTCTCCTCTCCTCTCCTCTCCTCTCCTCTCCTCTCCTCTCCTCTCCTCTCCTCTCCTCTCCTCTCCTCTCCTCTCTGCCTCTCAGTCACTGTTTCTCTGTCTCTCTGTCTCTCTCTACCCCCCCCACACACACACGCACACACGTACACACATTGCATCGTGTGAGTTTTTCCTGAGGAACCATAATATAAATGTCTATTCACCCCAGAAACAGATGGAAAACCAAAATAATGATTCGAGTGAAGTCCAACTTGGTGGACCAGAGAGTTTATCAGGGTTCCTCGCAGGAGCACAGGGAGGAGTCTCTTAGAAGGGCAGGTAGAACTCCAAAGCAGCTACATTATGGGAAAGCCCACCGAGTATGGGCAGCAGCTCACAAAGGCTGCAACCACGCTAGTTCTCTGCACAGCTTACAGACAGCCTCAAGGAAGCTCTCTGGTTCTCCTGGCAACTGTTTACTGAAACTTACAACCTTGAGCTGGGACCTTGTGGATCTTATTTTCTGGGCTCCCTCACTCTTGTAAATTTGGCCAGCTTTCTAAGTCTTTTGCTTCTCATTCCCTCCAGGAGGGAATGTTTTAATTAGGAGAAAATAGCTACGGACAGACCCAAGCTGGTGATGCCATCCTAATGTAAGAGGAAAATTTTAGAAGCAAAGCATTGCAGCCCTGAGTGGAGAGTGGAGGAATTTGGCCAGAACTTTTTTTAAGAAGATGAAAGATGCCTGGAGTCTGTTTATAAGTTGCAGTGACAACCCCCATTGCAACCCCTGGAGGGCGCAGCCAACATTCACCCGCGTTGGCGTTGGCGTTGGCGTTGGCGTCCAGGAAGGTGGCGCTGAGCACACACTGAGAGTGTCCGCCCTCCAGTCCTGCCCGGGTCCAGGCTGTACATTCGGTTCCTCCACCGGGTCCGTGCTCTGCAGCGACATTTCTGCAGCCCACGCAGGACTCGCGTCCTCAGCCTGCCCACAGAGCATCGCTTGGCCACCATACTACTCAGTAATAATCTCATACATCAAAGCTAGGAGAGCCAGGCCCTGCCTAGGAGCGACTGCGGTCGGCATGGAATATCATTAGTAGGAGCCTCGTGCTCCTCGCCTTCGTATGCAAACTCCCGGGCTCCCTAGAGTACTTCCTGAGGAAAGTGCTCTGCACCACGGACATTTGTTATTTTACAGGAGAGGACTCAGAAAATCCGCAGGGACCCAACCAAATCAACCGATGGTCCTGAACCGACTACCACGGCCTCTATTGACACCTAGTGGCAACCGCTGGAATGACAGCTGGCTCTGGCGCACCCTCCAAAGCTGCTTTGGAAAAAGCCAAATATTGCTAATACAGGTAATTTACAAATATTCAAAAGGAGGACAGAGGGAAGAAAAAAATTTTGCTTTCACTATTTCTTTGAGGATCTATGAACCATAACATCATGGTTAAATATTTTAACTTGGAAAAGGGAAGGAGATATCGAAGGAGAATTGAAGTCCTAGCCATCCATGTCAGGAAAAAAAAGCTGGGTCACAAAGAAAAGAAAACAGAGGGACAGACTGGAGAGGCAAATGAGACCCAATGAGACAACACACATGCTCTCATTCCACACATACATGACTGTGTAAAGGCCTTTGCAAGCCAAGCATAGAGACACACATCTGTAATCCCAGCCTTGGAAGGCTGAAGCAGGAGGACTGTCATGAGTGTCAGGCAAGCCTGGACTATAAATAAAGACCCCATATCAAATTTTAAGAGAGAGAGAGAGAGAGAGAGAGAGAGAGAGAGAGAGAGAGAGAGAGAGAGAGAGAGAGACAATGCAGGCCAGACATGGTGGTGCACAGCTGTAATCCCAGCACTTGGAGAAGCTGAGGTGCCAGGAACACCATTTCAAAGTTAGCCTGAGCTACAGAAGAAGAAGAAAGAGAGAAAAAGAAACAAAGAAAGATGGGGAGGGAGGAAAGGGGGAGGAGAAGGGAGAGAAGAGAAGAGAAGAGAAGAGAAGAGAAGAGAAGAGAAGAGAAGAGAAGAGAAGAGAAGAGAAGAGAAGAGAAGAGAGAAAGACAGAGACAGAGGGAATGTCATTGCAGCAATATTTAGGATAGCAGATCCTGGCATGCTGTATAAATAAATGTATATACCTAACATAACACATTCCATGCAACAAGATTCAAGTCCACAAAAGAGAGCTTTTGCTATTTCGTGACTCCGTCCTCCACCAGCTTGCCTGGTGGGTGCGCACACGCATGTGTTAGAGTACATGCACTTTTGTGTCATTCCTCAGGAGTTATCCACCCTTTTATTGAGACAGAGTCCCTGGCTGGCATGGAATTCACCAAGCAGACGAGGCTGCCAGGCCTCTACTTGTCTCCACCTCCCCAACATGGGGATTCCATGTGTGCACATGGGTTCTAGGGATCAAACGCAGACCCTCGTGCGTGCTGATAGAGCTGTCTCCCCCGCTCTTTATTCATTCTTAGTACAAAGAATGTGGTTTCCTGTGAGAAGTGGGAAGAGGTGGGGAGGGGAGGAAGAGAGAGGGGAGCCAAGCCGAGGCTGTCACTCCTCTCAGTTTGGAGTCTGCTGCCGAGGAGACTTGGTGTGTGCTCACATCTTAGTCTCAGTAGGATGACTACAGTCCTTTCTCAGACAGAGTAGACAAACCCATTTTGGGATGGCATGGTTTTCCCTGGGTGATGGGAGGACTTCATGGTTGTGTGACTTTAGCAGAAATCCATTCCTTCCTGTCCCGGCTGCTTCTTTCCAGGCAGTTGATGCAGGGAAGACTCGTTCAATAGCCTGAAAAACCTCAGTGCTCTGGGCCTGATGCCTGAGAGACTAGATACAAACCGCAGGTGCGAGCACTGAGGTCTCGTCTGCCCTCCAACGGGCTCGGAAGCCCCTGTGCCAAGGGTACAGCTCACAAGCTCCCTCTCCTGTGAGCACATTGTCCGTCCAGCCTGCTTAGCTGGTCAGCCCAAGCCCGAAGCCTACAGAATCTATGGGAAAGGAGTGGGGCTGTAAAGATGGCTCAGTGGTTAAGTCCCTGGCTGTTCCTCCGGAGGATCCAGGTTCAATTAGTGGTGAACCTGGGTCCTGTGACTCACGAGCATCTGCAACATCACATGGTGACTCGCAAGCATCTGTAACTGCAGTTCCGGGGAATCCGAGGCTCTCTTCTGGCCTCCTCAGGCACCATGCACGCACGTGGTACACAGACATATATGCAGGCAAAACACCTGAACATGTAAAATAAAATGAAACGAAAAATTATAGGAGCAAGAAGGTGGTCTGGGCACTACCTCAGGAACTTCATTAATTGTCAGAGGAGCCACGTGTCACCCTGATTGAAGTCAGAACAGCTGGCCAATCTGCAAACGCTTAGGCCAGCTGGGGTCATTGAGTAGTGGCTGCCCTCAGGCCACTTCGTCTGTTTCCTCATTCGCCTCTGTCATTCTGATGTGGGAGATACTGTTAGCTCTATTTTGCGGATGAACAGTTGAAGTCAGGGGAGTTAAGTGACTTTCCCAAGGCCACAACACTTTCAAATAGCTCAACCAGAACTCAGATTCCAGGAGACTAAGCCTAAATAGAACACCTCACTGCCTCAGCTCCACTGTCTCTGCGGTAACAACTCTCCAGGGTGCTGAGCTGCTCCACCCTAGGGGTGACGCACATGCTGTTCTGGATCAGATGATAAGCCTGGGACAGTAGGGGATGGAGCAAGGCCTGCCTGCAGCATGGAAGGAAAGAGACCCCCACCTGCAGAATCAGAGCAGGAGGACCCCTCAGGGCAGCTTGCCCTGTCTCCTTTGTCCTCTAGGGCAGGAGCTGAGTACAAGAAAGGACGCAGGGATGTGTCCTCAGTCATAGAACGAGGAACTAGCTAGCCAGGTCTTCGACATCTGTCCCAAAACAGGCGCAGCCTTTTCTGTGCATAGCCCAGAGCGTTGTTCTTCCTACCTCTTCTCCATGTCTTTTGCTTCTTTCTATCATTCTCTCATTCTCTTTCTCTCATTCTCTCTCTCTTTCTTTCTCTCTCTCTTTCTTTCTTTCTCTTATTATTTATTTATTTATTTATTTATTTATTTATTTATTTTTATAGTAGGCACCACATTCACCATCTTCAAGCGCTCCGTATGAGGCTGGAGACTGTCCACTTTAGCACTTCCCCGGCTGACTGGCTACTCCATCCAGCTAACTTTCTCGCTCATCTTCTTTCCTTCCTGTGCCTACTTTGGGAGGAGCAAGCCCCACCCTCCACTCACCTCCACTCCAGCCTTCTCAAGCTCTAGGCAGTGAGACTCTGTTCCCACCACTAGCACGGCCCTAACAATGATTCCCGCCACAGACCAGAACCTTTACTTCTCCTGTCTTTCGAGCCCAGCACCTCAAAACCAATGCAACCCCAAAGAAGTTCATCATTCCTTCCTCCAGGCCCCCAGCCGCCATCTCCTTCGTTGACTAATACTTCAACCTCAGGCAGGATCAAGCACACACACAGTATGTGGAGCTTTTAGAGGATTGGGGGGGGGGGGATGTCACTATAGGCAGATAGACAAGCTCTTTCATTTCTCTTGTGGCCTCTTTCTGGGTTTCTCCTCTTTAAGTAAAGATGTTCTGAATGGGGGGAAGGGAACCAATGAAAATTATCAGTACAGATATTACTGTCCGTCGTTATATTGTACAGCATCAGTTTTAAATGAAAGTTTTGACATTTAGATGTATGCAAAATCACCAAAATTACCCATGTTATATGAGTGTGTGCGTGCGCGCGCGCGCACCACAGCACACTTGTAGAGATCAGAAGACAAGTTGTGGAAGTCGGTTCTCTTCTTCAGCCATGTATCAAGAATGGTGACCACCGAGCATCAAAGACCAGTTAAGAGAAGAACCCTCTGGCCTGCATGGTGGAAGCCATCAGGATTCTCACTCCCTCAGGCCACACCTCTATTCCACGGTCCTATTGCTGCATTTTCCAGCTGCATTCTGGGAAAGCCCTGCTGCTGTAATCTGGGGCTTTACCTGACCCGGTTGTCCAGTCCCTCATCCCCAGCCTCCTGCCTGCCTCAGGGAAGCCCCAAGAGAGAGCAACAGCAGCACTCAGGGTCTGCAGTGAGGTGAGTGTAGAGCATTCCCCTTAAAACAGCCTTTCCCTGGACGCAAAGGATCGCAGTGTTCCCGGAGAAAGGAACCTTGGTGATTCCACTCGCCCTGTGGACCAGGTCCCATTGCACTGGTTGCAGGGCGGGGCTCTGTCTTCTGAGCCAAATTACCTAACCCCGGATGGGTACCCAAGTGTTGGCTCAAGCAGATTCTCTTCTGGCAGAATCTAAATCGGGGACCCAAGATCTAGATGTTGGTTCCCAGAGCTAAGATGGCTACAAAGCTCAGGAGCTGAGCTAGGCTGGGTCAGTGGAGGGCCTCTGGAGCTGTGGAGAAAGAAGAAAGAACCAACGCACCCAGGGAGGAAATGGGTCAAGGCAATCAGAGGCCACACAGACAGAGAAGGAAACAGTGCTGTGCTAGGCCACCCAGGGCCTGCTCAGACCGGAGGCTTAAGCAAATTGGCACTGGCTTAGAAAAAAAAATTCAAACTCTTGATTGCACAATTAGGACCAAAAGTGAATATTAAGTTTGAAAATGTAAAGTAAATCCTAACGCCATGTGCTACTTGGTAAAATGTGTATGTCATCGGCCTAACTGCCCCGAGTGCCTTTCGGTCACTTCTTGTGCTGACTCTGTAGTCGTTATCATAAGAGGTCACAGAAAGACAGGGAGTCCTCTTCTAGCAGAGATCATCAAAGTTCACCTTCCTACGGGTCATTCAGAAGATTTTCCACCATTTCCATAAATAGTTACCAATGTCTTGTGCACATTTAGGATTGCGGTTGTGTTTAAAGAAATCTGGTTATTTTATTTATTCAGGTGTGTGTGTGTGTGTGTGTGTGTGTGTGTGTGTGTGTGTGTGTGTGTGTGTGTGCATTTGCAGATTTGCAGGTGGGTTGTGTGCTCGTGCAGGTGTGTGTGCACATATACCTAAAGAGGCACAAGGGTGATGATATGTGTCTTCCTTGATCACTCCCCCGAGGTGGAAGTCCCTGGCTGTGTCATGCGATGCAGACTCACGTGGTGTTTTGCTGAGGTAAGACCCATGGAAGGACAGGTAATATTTGGAGAGAGTACAAGTAGGACTCAATGGATAGTGATAGAATGCTAGCACAGCTAGATTTGTTGGTCTGGCGTCTTTGCTCATCTTCACTTCATTGAGAGAGGCACAGCAGAGAACTTCTCCTGGGGTCCCAGCTGGTTCTAGTAGCTTCCGCTGACTCATGCAGTTCTGCAGAGACCTGGCTGTTTCTGCTGGATCGCACAACCACTGTTGATTCCTGTTCGGTATCCTGACACTACTGAAGTGGACTCCTGGTCTCCTGGCAAATGAAGATGAGAACTGGCCCAAAGAACTACTTCTAAACAGGCCCACATCCCCTCGTCCTATTTACCATCTTTTCTCCCCTGCCTTTGGTTGGTGGACTAGAAGGGTGGTTGAAGCATTTAAGAACCCTTATTAAAGTAGATTTTGAAGACTCTAAGCCTGCACTCCCCACTTTATTTACTGAGGTAGAATCTCCTAGTTGAACCCAAAGCTCACCTATGCAGCTAGTCTAGCTGACCATCTAGCTTGACCATCTGCTGTCCCTGCCTTCTGGGAGATGGAACTGCAGGCTTGTCACCACCATCACGCAGCGTGTACAGGAGTTCTGGAGATCCCCGGTCCACTCCACACACTTGTGTAACAACTGCTCCACCCACTGAGCCATCTCCTCAACAACAACAACAAAAAAATCCAAGTTTGAAAGTTTTCAGAGCTCTTCACAGTGTGTGTGTGTGTGTGTGTGTGTGTGTGTGTGTGTGTGTGTGTGTGTACAAGCACACACCATGACTAAAGCTGAACACTTAAATATTCTTGGAACTTATGACACTCACTTGTCACCTTTGGGTTTATTATGAGATTTGTGCTGTTACTCAGAAAGTATCTTTGCTTTGAATCAATGTTGGGAAAATGAGACACAGATTCCAAACAATTTTATTTTTCAACAGCGGCTTAGCTGTGAACTTAAGAGCTGTGTGCAGAAACAAATAGAGAAGCCTGGCCTGGAGCCAGGAGCCAGAAGCCAGGGCCCATCAAACTCAGGTTCCACGCATCAGTTTTACAGCCCTGATCAAAGAGATCTCAGTGTTCCAAGGATCAAACCAAGGGCCTCACGTACACCCACACACAACCATTGGGCTACAGCCCAGCCACATATTTCTGTTGCAAAGTCAGTCCACTTGTGTTCTCCTTGAGTGCTTCCTCTTCTGTTTTGTCTAGAGTCAGGGGGTGTTGGCCTCGTGATGCCAACATGATCGGTAGCTCTTCCCTCCTTCTCTTCAGCAGCTCGGTACAGACAGTGTCTATTTGTGTACCCTCTTAGACTCCTGACTTTCAAGTGTACCGAGCACTCACTGACATGTCATCTCAGCTCTGGCTGCAGGACCCTCGTGACACTGACTCCTTTTTCCTAAGGATTTCACTCCTTCGTGTGAACCTCCATGAGCGCCTGGCATTTTTGTTCACTGGGCAGACATTTACTTTGAGCCTTTAGCACAGGGTAGAATCTGCAGGGGTTTTAATGGGTGCGGGGGTGTTTGGTGGTTGTTGTTGTTTTCCCAAATGGGAATGAATACAAGAGAACAAAAAGAGGGGGGAGTCACAGCAAGTTGAGATCAACCCTTGAAAAGTGAAAGCTTCACAATGCTACAGTTTCTGATCTTGTGTGTTCTTGTGAGTGATGACAGTTATTTCTTTTTGTTCGGTTGGTTGGTTTTGTTTTATTTTGTTTTGTTTTTGTTTTGTTTTGTTTTCCAGACAGGGTTAAAGACGCGGGCCAGGACACCTGGCCTGAGATGACAGTGTTTGTTTGTTTGTTTGTTTGTTTTGTTTTGTTTTGTTTTTGAGACAGGGTTTCTCTGTATAGCCTTGGCTGTCCTGGAACTCACTCTGTAGACCAGGCTGGCCTCAAACTCAGAAATCCACCTGTCTTTGCCCCCCCCCCCCAAGGTGTTGGGATTAAAGGCGTGCGCCACCACTGCCCAGCAAGATGACAGTATTTGTAATCACAGTGGCATTCTGGCTGCGCACTGTTCCTAGAGAATCCCAAATTGTCCCCTGAAATCAATTACGGAGCCCCCAAAGTCCCGACTCAGCATTCTCTAGGAGCTTTATTTATGATCTCAAAGTAAACTTAAAAGTATCCTTGAACTTTGGACAAATTGATCTGGGGTGGGGGGCCTTGTGCAGCTGCGGCTGCAGGCACGACCTTAGGATGAGCAAGTATGAAAAACTTGCTGAAGGTCCCTAGGCAATCTCGAGGCCTGTAGTGTGTGGTAGGTGAGCAGTTCAGGTAGCAGAGTAAAGGTAAGAGCTACCTCGTGCTATTTCGGGTCCCTGGAGGGCTTCTGTTCAGGTTCTCTTCTGTGTGGATCAGTTTCCGGCCTCTCCCAGGGCTGCCGATTGCTCGCTAAGGGATGCAAGGAGTGAACATTGCATCTTCTTTGTGAGCCTCCCACTCTGGCAAGGAATCACCAGGGTCCCAGGAGCCGGAAAACCAAAACCAAACCTACAGTTTGGGTCAACAGGGATGTTGCTCTGACTTCACCAACTATGCACAATGCTTTAGATTGAATGATCGGGGGGGGGGGGGGGGGTGGACGACTGGGATAAAGGTGAGTGGCTTGCAGAGTAGAGCAGAGGCAGAGAAAAGGGACCACTGGGCACATGCTCTGGTGTCAGTGAATGCAGAGAGAGAGGACATGGTGGCAGCTAAACTTGCAAGTGACAATGGAGAAACTCTATGTTCCGGTCTAAGCCTGGGGACTTTCTCCAACTGAGCCTTGGTTCCAGGAAAACTAGCCTGGGCTTTTCCCTTTCTCTCATCGGGAAGCCCACGGAGCTTCCTCTCTAGTGGGAACAAATGGATTTTTTTTTTCAGAATTCGCCACAAGGTGGCACCAGACACCGGTAGACGCAATGAAGTCGCTTCCCGCCGGGTGGGCGGTAGAATTGGGCCACCGGATCAGGTCAGGCCGGATTCAAAGGAAAAAGATCCGCATCCCCAGAAAAGTCACACAGGCCAAAGAAGGAAATAGGCCCACGGAAAACAAGACGCCTATTTTAAAGAGAAAGGGAGGAGTATCACAGAGGAGAGATATCATCGGCATTGCAACTCCTCAGTAAAACGGAAAGTTTCGCAAGAAACCTTGACTAGACAGTAAAGTGCGGGAAACGGGCGCTTGACGTGACAGGGGACAGTAACGTGTGGGAAGCAATCGATGGAGAGCCCAGAGAGGCAATTACAGGCCTGCAGGTGGATGCAAGTGGTGTCTGGAGACAGGGACTGGTGGAGGAGAAATCGGCCTGTGACTGACCTCTTGGCAATTGCTGGCATTTTCCAATGATAAAACGAGTGTGTCAATAAGCCCAACACAAATGAGTACTGTGAGCGATGACACAGTAAGGAAGCCGCCAAACTGGCCGCTCCACGATTGGGGGAAGATTTTATTGTGAATGGGGCAGGGGGGCAAGGGGGCGGGGTGGGGGGCCCAGAGACAGAGAGACAGAGACAGAGACAGAGAGAACATCCAGAGGCACCTGGAAGAGTCCAGAGCAGAGGGAGAAATAAGCAGATTGGACATGGCCAGCACTATTGGGAGCAGAGAGAAAGGTGTGTGTGTGTGTGTGTGTGTGTGTGTGTGTGTGTGTGTGTGTGTGTGTGTCATAGAATAGTCTTGAGACTAGCCAGAGTAGCAAGGAGTATGGTATAGAATAGCATACGAGGGAAAGGGGAAAAAGTCTTATAGAGAGCTGGCTGGTTTCTGGGAGGAAGGAAGCCTGTGAATGGAGGCAGCCTGGGAGTTAGCAAAGTGGGGGAGGAGTGGCAAGGGCCAGGGTGCTAACCTGGGCTTTGGGGTGTAAGTAGGGTCTGAGGAAACCTGGAGGCCAGCATAGACTTTGATCTGCAGCCATGGGTATGTATCAATGGACAGCCACATGTCCCCTCTGCCAGAGGCAAGGGACACGACTCCTTTTGGCAGAGGGAATCCCATTTCACAAGTTCCTGAGGAAAGCTGGCTTTTATCTAACCACCAATAATCCTCCTATAGTCTTCCTTGAGCTGAGCCAAGTCTGTCAGGGTGTTTGTTTTTTGTTTTGTTTGACATAGATACTTTCCAAGACCTGACAAGTTAGCAGCAGAAATACATACTGTTGCTCTCTTTCAAATTTTTACTTTTGTATGTGTGTGGAGGGTGTGTGCATGTGTGTGTGTGTGTGTGTGTGTGTGTGTGTGTGTGTGTGTTGTGCCACTGTGCGGACGCCAGGGAACCCCTTTGTGGCATTTGCTCCCTCCTGCCCCTTCTGTGGTTTCCAGGCGTGGGTTGAGCCCAGGTCTCCAGGCCTGCTCTGCCAACGCCTTTAGCCATCTGAGCCACCTCACTGGACTTAATTCATCTTGAGAATTAGTTTGTCCCATCGTCTTCTTGGTTATCCCTATGGGCTGATGATTTCAGGTAGATTTTTATTGACGGATAGCCTTTCTCCTCGGCGTGCTCAACTCTGCCCCACCTGTGGCCAGGAGAGACTCCTTTTAGACTGGTTATGTAAAGTTTTGACTGACCCAATTGTTCAAAACTTGGTTTTCTGATGGAGCAAGGAGTAAATGTTCTAGAATTCCCACAAGCCTTTCCCTTCCAGACCAGACACAGAATTAGCTATTGTTCTACGAAAACCTTGACTTCTTGGAGGATAAACAACGTTGAGAACCAAAATGACGTCATCGGTGTGCATTGTGGAGGGGTTTGATTCTACCCTGCCACTTCAACAGGAAAAAGCAAAAGCACTTTTTTTTTTTAACACCAAACTATGGGTTTCAAATGGTGTGACTTCCAACTTCAGGTGGCACAAAAGACTTGTGCATTTTATGCAGGCGTGACTCCACATTATCCATTGTTTAATTTTGTCTTAGGGTTTCTATTACTGGGAAGAAGAAAAAAAAAAAAACCACCATGACCAAAAGTAACTTGGGAAAGAAAGGGTTTATTTTGCTTACACTTCCAATCCATCAGAGAGGGAAGTCAGAGTGGGAACTCCAGCAGGGAAGGAACCCATAGACAGTTGCTGACACAGAGGCCATTGGCCTTGCTCAGCCTGTCTATCTTATGGATCCCAGAAAGACCAGTCCAGGGACTGCATTGTCCATAGTGAGTTGGGCCCTTCCCCATCATTCACTACTTAAGAAAATGTCCTGCAGGCTTGCCTACAACCCAGTCTTGTGGAGGCATTTTCTTAACTGAAGTTCCCTCCTCCCAGGTGACTCTGGTTTGTCTTAAGTTGACTCCTCTCAGATGACTCTAGCCTATCTTAAGTTGACATTAACCCTGGCCATCAAAGATCTGGTTCTAACAACACACTGTTCCTATGCAAACTTTGACGTCCACAATTGACCCTCCGCAGTTTTGATGCCCAAAGTCAGGTTCTTTCAGAATAAAGAGTATTCATTTGCTTCATCTGATAGCTTAGGAAAATAACTTTTTAAAGAACTATCAATAGAAACAGTACAAACACTGAATAAATTTTGTTTTAGACAGCATACCCCTGAGGATTTGTTGCCAAGTTACTGTGACTCAAATCACACATAATCTCTCACACCAGGGGCTACATGGGGACAGAAGTGTGGGTTCCGGTGTTGGTGTTCATTTTCATCTTTAGAGGGCTGTGACCTGCCCTGGGCCAATTTTATTCTCTATCTTTTCACTTTTTCTTAAGGCTTATTATAAACTCTCGGTATACTAATAATTCGCTTACTAGTAATATCGTATTGTTTAATCATCTCCCTATTGTTCATTGAAATCCAAGCTCCATGAAGCGGGACTTTGTTTTGGGATGATGCTAAGTGTTCTGTGAAGGCACAAGTAGAGAATCTGGGTCTGTGGGAAGCAAGGGCCACATCAATTAACATAATCAAGACAATCCCCCACAGACCTGAGCTCAGGCCAACCCGATCTAGACAGTCCCTCACTCAGAATCTTCCTGCCTGATTCTAGATAGCATCAAGCTGACAATTAGAACTGTTACACAGACAGAGAGAGGAAAGAGGGTTCTAAGAGAGTAAACCAGCTCTGAGGAGGTAGCTATCCCCCCATCAGGAGCAGGCTCTGTTTCTGATGTTCGGGTGGGGTCCAATATCCACATGTTGGGAACCTTAAGAGACAACAGAATAATTGAGAGAGGTCTTTATGTAGCTACAGAGGCCAGCAAAACCAGGGAGCATCCCATGAGAAACTGTAACAGAGGAAGGCTCGGGGTAATTCTTTATTCTGAGCTTAGGTAACAGAGGAATGAAGTCCCTGGGGTGAGGGAGCAGAGAAGAGAGGGGAGAAAAGATGAAGGTTAATGTAAGTATGCAATTTTTAATTCTGTAAACAGCACATTTCCAGACCAGTTGAAATATAACATTTAACACACGCTTCACAAAAGAGTCAAGGCAGAAATATACAGAACAGGACAAAGGCAGGGAGCCTCAGCCCACACCCCTACATATCTGCCCACACCCCTACATATCTCTCCTGGAGTCCCCAAAGTAGAGATGAGGCCGTTGGCATCTGTGCTGAAGACGGACTGGAAGCACCTGGTTGAAACCGTTACACTGTCTCTACCCTTGTCTGGCTGGTGAAGCCCAGGAAGTTGGGGCAGAGACAAGCCAGCTCCAGGTTCCAGAGGGGGAGGTGGTGGTGAGCCTGACTCTGCAGAGAGAGATGAAGCCACCTCCTTTCATCCTCCTCTGACTGAAGCTGTCCTCCACCCCTCCCTCGCTGCCTGGAGGTAGTGATGGTTATGCCTCTAGTCAGGGGTTCCTGATGAGTACCTGAGAGCGACTGAGAAACCCTGAGTGAATTGTCCTTAGGAAGAGAGCTGGTGTGATTTACTGTGGACAAGGTCCTAGGATCTGATGACATTTCATGAACCCACAGCAGCATCCGCGCATGTCCCATCATGGACGGGCTACGGCCTCTCTCGATGTCACCCTCAGCAGAGCGTGCTGACAGGATTTGGCTTGAAGTGAAACAGCCCTCCCATTCTTCCGTCCCTCCTCGGGTTTCCTCTTGTAAAGAGGGAAGTCCAAACCAACAGTGGTCTGAGTTTGATTTGACAAAAGGAGGTTTATTACTCTTGGTTGTTCGGTTGTTTACTTCAGATGGGGTTTCACCGTGTCGTCTAGGCTGTGATTTTCTCTCCCGCTCCTCCAAAGTGCTGAGATTTTGCACCCGGCTGAGTACTCTGATCATTCTTAGCACACGCGTATGCCCCACAGTCCGCATGATCTGAACTCACCGTTGTGCACAGTGCCACCAGTCTCCTTGCCAACCTGCAAGTGCGAGTTTGTATACACACAGAGATGAGGGGAGAAACCATTTAATCCCCACTACAGGTGACAAAGCGGGGGTCCGAGGTATGAAGCCATTTTCTCCACTGTTTTTCAGTGAGCGTATGGTAACTGTGTGTCTGGGGATCACCTCTCTAGACTATTTCTGTCACTCTTGGATGGTCACGCCACTCTGCCTCTGACGGTCACTGCTAGACGTGCACACAGTAGGCTCCTGTTACTTCTCTTTGTCTTTTGTCCACAGAGGAAAACAGAAACACAACCCACCCCATCCAGGGTTCTGGGTCCTGCAGACCAGGCTGTTAATCCATCAGGTCCTTCTCAAGTCTGTGAGATCCAGACCCCAAAGAGATGCTCCGAGGACAGCACAGCCACAGCACAGGCGTCCACCTCCTCCTTCCTGCAGCTGATCAGCTTCTGAGACGAACTGGTTATTTTCTAAAAAATCATTTTCATAAAAATTATTCATTAGACATTGCTTGAGTGGTGGTAGCAACAAAGACTATTGTATAAATCCCTACTATTTAACTTCCTTTTCAAGCACATGTGTGCACTTTCATGAATGTGTGCATATGTGTATATGCATGTGTGCACGTGTGTGTGTCATGTGTATGTGCATGTATGTGTTCATGTGTGCATGTGTGCTTGTGTGTGTTTCTGTGTTTTCACATGTGTAGGTGGATACATGTGCTCTTATGTTCAGGCCCTAGATGGCATTCTAAGTTTTCCTTGATCCCTTGTTCAGCATTTATATAGGTTCTGGGGACCCTAACTCTGATCTTCACATTAGGGGCCTGTCTACAAAAGGCACTTTAAACTTGAACACAGAAGTTTATAAAGGATATACCATATAAGCAACAAACAAAAAGAATTGAATATTATCAAAAATAAAAAGAAACCCATCATAATGCTGAAAGGTTTAGTTAAGAAGATCCAGCAATCAGAAATGTGTACACACTCAAATGCATGAAAATTTTCTGAGTGTGGTGGCACACGCCGTTAATCTCAGCACTTGGGAGGCAGAGGCAGGCAGATTTCTGAGTTCGAGGCCAGCCTGGTCTACAAAGTGAGTTCCAGGACAACCAGAGCTACATAGTGAGACCCTATCTCGAAAAATAAAAAAGCAAAAGTGCATGGAAAGTTGACGAACAGGAAGAAACCGAGGTAGCTACACTCATAGATAGATTCGTTATCGTGTTCTCGCAATCAAGTAGCAGACAGAAGTCGGGGCAAACTCAGTGATCTGAATCAACCCATGAGCGTCCTCACAAGAGCCCTGGTGCTCGGCTCTGCTACTGCTACTGCCTGCTAACACTGTTATGACTACTTGGAAATGACCGAGACAGGAGAGCTGGGTGGAGGGCAACCTGAAGACCTGGTTAAAGGGGGAGTTATTCCTCTTGTCAGGTCTCTTGTAGAGACCTAAAAGCAAGCCACACAAGAGCAGCTTCATAGAAACTGCAGGCTGTTAAGGAGCCCCGACAGTGTGTGGACGACAGCCACAGCTGGTTCTGATGCACTGGAGCAACTGACTGCCCACAAGACAGCACTGTGACACCTTTCAGGTGACAGGGATGGGTGTGTGGGTGTGTGGGTGTGTGTGTGTGTGTGCGCGCGCACGCAGTGCTTCCTGTTTGTTCTTTCTTTCTTTGATTATACTGCTTGGTGTGGTTGAGATCTAGGAGGCCTCTGAAGAGCCACCGGTGGAACATGTGTGAGCGGCTGAGGCCAGCCTTTACTCTTCCCCGGCCAGGGTGCAGGCACACAGGGCCTGCCTACACCTACCCAGAGGCTCAGAGACATGCTCCATGAGCATCCTGGGCTTGTGGGTCCCTGGAAGGACAGCTCTTTGAGCAGTCACTGTGAAGGTCCAGACTGTCGCCCTGGCCTGCTCCATGCCTGTCCAAGGCAAAGCACAGTTCATGCCACACGATCTTCAAACCTGAGAATCGTGAGACTCTTTGCATGCGTGACTCTTGAAACCGTAGGCACCCTGGGCTGAACAACACAGCCAGCCACCCTTTTGGTATTGCTAGATCTGGAGGGCGGGGGAACAGCAAAATGGCCTGCCAGAGCCTCGGGATGCTTACTATACTCTGGAAAAGGGAGAACTCACCCAGACCTTCTGATCAGGAGCTATTGCGACCTGAGCGTTTCCTCAAAAACCACATGTTGGAAACAAAAGCCCAGCGCAATGGGGCTGGGGTAGGAACTGTGGGAGGTAATGTAAAGGCTCAACTACATAAATGTAAACTATAAGGCCTTAAGGCTACCAGTGTGAAATTTTGTTCTATCACATTTAGCCATGTTGTAAGAGCAAGAAGACCTTTACCCATAAGCCCCTTCTGTCTTCATTCCACCATCACCATCCCCAGCCTCCAGAAGCCACTGAACTTCTATTCTCTATAGATGACCTAGTCTGTGGTATTTTATTACAGCATCACAGACTAAGACAAGTGAAGTCCCAATGATGCTTGCTCCAGTCTCTGCATATCTTCATAAACCATGAAAAACATGTCTATGCCCCACTAAGGCCCATGATGCATCTGGCCAGCATCACACTGACAGGTACAGGAATGTTCTTACCAAGGTGTCTGGGAGGACAACGGCGGGGCAGCAAGAATACCGGAGCAGCTGGCCCATCTTCCAGACGGAGAGTAGTACAACCACGAGAATCAGCATGAAGCCAACAAACGCAAACAGAGCTAGTGCCAGCGGAAGAGACTCTCCTATGGACAAATCATAAGAGAAGGCTTGGGAACTGCAGGGAAGGGGAGCCCCAGTCCCGCACCCACCTCCGAGAGTTTCTTAGAGCTGCACTCAGGTCAAGCTGGCAGGTGACACACCCTGCGACTTGGTGTGTCCTCCAATGGCTACAACTACCACCATTCTTCTAGAAGTTCAATTCGAGTGCTGTTTTTCAGAGAGACGATTACCATCTCTGTCTCGGGAAGGGGACGGGGAATGTAAGGCTTTGTTCATGGGAGCATGTGCCTGGCACTGCTACCAGAGGAAGGCAGGCTGCCAGGTCCCAGGCAGGATGAAGAGGAGGTGCTGGAGCAGAACAGCCCAGAACAGGGCTCGGTGGAAGCCAAAAACAAAGTGTTTCACAATTTGCTCTTGGCATTGACTCCGATGATGGAGGAAAATATTAAGTCCCCTAGACAGTCACATAATAACTGACAGATCAAGGGCCTATTACGTGTGCTAGGTCGACTTCCACTCCCTCAGGACTCTGCTAAGGTTCAGGCCTCTGTTCCACACGGTGAGGGCCTCTTTCATGGAAGAGGATGTTATTTATGCTCAAGATGGACTAATGGCCTAGGACAGGATACACAGGAAGGTCTAGCTCCGAAGCCTGTGATGAGTTTGCTAACAAATACAGCAAAAAGCACCAGGTCTGAGCATCTGGAGATGCAGAAGAGAAGAAGAGCTGGTTTCCCACCTCTCTGTTCTATCTAACCTCAAACAACCTGTTTATCACCTCCTGCCTGGGCCTTTCACCCACAATGTGACTCAGCTCATGAAGCTGTGGCGTGTAGGGTGGGGCTTATGTATTGTTTCAATTTTGGAAAATACTTTGGCAGTAGACATCAAAAACCGTACAATGTTCATACGCTTCCAATGCCCTCCTGTGATGTCCATTCCCAGAAAGTTATTCCAAGGAAGGAAATAGGTATGTACATCAGTCAGTGCACAGGAATGTCCAGACAAGAGCCGCAGCCAGTCTCCTTCCTGCCAGGTTGTGTCCTGCCATTCATGCATCCCTGTGTGCTGTGCCTCTCCACACACACACACACACACACACACACACACACACACACACACACATACACACACACACACACCTCACATGTTATTAATTTGCTGTTTGCTTCCATAACTGGAAGGCAGGGACTCCCTTCTCTGCCCCAGTGGACAGGCCAAGATTTGACATGTACTCAGTGCTCTGCAAATATCAAAATAAAAGGAAGGACTTCATCTTCCAGAGCCAATGGGAATGATTTAAATGCCAAACAAAACAGGCTGATGGAAGATATTACAGAACATTGGCATGGTAGGTTAGCAATTCGGCTCTTAAAAGAAGAAACAGGATAGACAGATTACAATTTGACTGATAATGGAAAATATTTGGAGAGTAAATGGTATCGCTAACAATAAAGATATACTTGCACATATTGGCATACCGTGTGTCTTTAGAAAGGAAGGTAAGCCAAGCATGGTGGCATAAACCTTTAATCCCAGCATTTGGAGAAAGAAACAGATGTATCTCTTGAGTTCTAGGCCAGCCTGATTTACATAGTGAGTTTCGGGACATCCAGAGTATATAGTAAGACCCTGTATCAAAGAAGAAAAAGAAGAAAGAAGAGAAAAAGGAGGAGGAGGAGGAGAGAGAGAGAGAGAGACAGAGAGACAGAGAGAGAGAGAGAGAGAGAGACAGAGAGAGAGAGAAGAAGGGGAAGAAGAAGAAGAAGAAGAAGAAGAAGAAGAAGAAGAAGAAGAAGAAGAAGAAGAAGAAGAAGAAGAAGAAGAAGAAGAAGAAGAAGAAGAAGAAGAAAGAGGGGGAGGAAGAGGAGGAGGAGGAAGATGAGAAGGAGGAGAGGGAGAAGAAAAGGGAGATGAAGGAGGAAAAGGAGGAGAGTGAGGAGGAGGAGGGAGAGAGAGAGGAGAAGAAGGAGGAGGAGGAGGAGGAGGAGGAGGAGAGAAGGACAAGGAGATGGAGACGGAGACGGAGACGGAGAGACGGAGACGGAGACGGAGAGACGGAGAGATGGAGAGACGGAGAGACGGAGAGACGGAGATACGGAGAGACGGAGAGACGGAGCCGGAGAGACGGAGCAGGAGCCGGAGAGACGGAGAGACGGAGAGACGGAGAGACGGAGACGGAGACGAAAGAGGAAGAGGAAGAGGAAGAGGAAGAGGAGGAGGAGGAAGATGAGGAGGAGGAGGGAAAGAAGGGGAAGAAGAATGAAGGATTTGCCTGTAAAAATGTACTTGTGACTTTTCTTAGTGTTGTGATCAAATGCCTAACTAGAAGCAAGGAAAGGGAGGGAGAGTTTATTTTGACTCTCACTCTGAGGATGCATTCCATCCTGGCAGGGAAGGTATGGTCATGGCTGCAGGAACAGGAAGCTGTGTGTTTACATCCCCATGGCTCCGGAAACAGGACAGGAAGTGGGATTGAGCTCTAAACCTCAAGGTCCACCTCCCGGAGAACCACTTTCTCCAGCTAGGCCCTACCTCCCAGTGGTTTTACAACTTCCCAAATGGTTCTGTGAGCCAGGCACTGTGTTCAAACACATGAGTCTATGGGGAGACACTCTATATCCAAATTGTAACAGCTAGTCTCTTGAGCAGCATGAGGAAAGATAGAGGAACACCTACTCATTATAGTTCTGTATTGTTTGGATTTTTCATAAGCTTGACAAATAATTTTTTAAGTACCAAGAAATGTTACTCAGAAAATGTTTATGGAAAATGTTATGAATGTATTTGCGAAAAACAAACCAGATACAACATGTATGTTATAAACCAGATATAACACGTATGTCATATTGTGCTACAGCATGTCTTTAAATGGGGGATCACTGAAGGGTCACAATTCCTTAGAGGAGGGCATTTACAACAGTGTCAAAGTTAAATGCATGTCTTTTGACCCAGCTACTTTACTTCCAGGAATTTATCATTCAAACATGCATACTTACATACATACATACATACTTACATACATACATACTTACATACATACATATATACATACTTATTTACATACATATATACATACATACTTACATACATACTTACATACATACATACATACTTACATGCACACATACTTACATACATACATACATACTTACTTACATAATACATACTTACATACATATATACATACATACTTACATACATACACAGTACTTACATACATACATACTTACATACATACATACATACTTACTTACATACATAATACATGCATACATACATATATATGTATAATGTATCAGCAAAAGTGATTCTGCACAAGGAAATTTTGGTGGGGGGAATCTAACTCTATCAATAGCAGATCAGTTAATTTAGCCTACACACACAAGCATGCATACACACATGCACACACACACACATGCACACACACAGAAGGATACATATACACATATACAAATGGAATAGAATTTGGTAATGAAAAAGGATGATGGAATTTCCTTATTCACTCACAAACATCTACAAGATACATAAAAGCAAGATTCAGAACAGTACATATGCCATCAGTCGTGCTTAAAAGATTATATGTGTGTGTGTATGTATGTGTGCATATGTATAATATAATATATATGTACATACTTACATATACATGTCCCCATTTACATGTATATGGATTCAAATGTCTTCAGAAGACTACATAAGAAATTCATACTGAAGGGAAAGAATGCAGGAACTGTGTAAATGGAGAAGAGACATAGAAAAGGTAATTTACATGTATACTGTGTGCCATGGGCCATGTGAAGAGACTTATATATTCAAAACAATAATTTTTTAAAGCTTACAAGAAAAATGTAACTAGTGGTGTTTGCACGGTGGGCTCACGGAATGTAAGATTTTGTTTCTCTTCAAAGAGTTTTTAATTGCTGTAGGTTTTTTTAGATGGTGAGCGAGAGAGGTAGACAGAGGGTCTAGGGAGGTGCTCCAGTCAGTAAAGTGCCCGGCATGCCAGCATTAGGAGCCAGGGTTGGATCTATGACATCCATATAAAAGCCAGGAAAGGCTGTGTACATCTATAACATGGGTGCGGGGGAGTCACTGGAGCTTGTTGGCCAGACAGCATAGCCAGTCAGTTAGATCTGGGGTCAGTGAGAGAGGCTGCCTCATAAAATAGAAAAAGAGGAAGAGAACAGATGCCCAATACAGCCTCTGTCCTTCACACCCACATGTGCATGTGTGGACATACATACACATGCATATATATGTGCACACACGCATACCTACACACATGTATATACACAACACAAACACAATTTTTAAATTGTTTAAATTCAAGTGAAAAAAGTCAAAAAGAGGGCTCTATAGACTCTACGATCCCTTCTAGACAAAAGCGGCTGTAATTGTATTATACAGTGTGGTGTCTCCCCCTCCTTCCAAGACCTGGCAAGGTAGTCTTGTAACAATGTGCCCCACGAGGAGGTAACTTTGGGGGCAGTTCCAGTCAACTGCTCAAGAAATCCTATCCAGTCCCCATGGTGGGCTTCCACCCATGGGGGAGTCGGAGTTTACCTTAGAACCCACCAAGCCTGGAAGCAAGCCTGGAGGTAAAGCCAGGGAAAGACTCAGAACCAGGCACCCGACGGGCATCCAGGCATGCAGTGGTAAGGCTGCCAAGTGCAGGGACCCAGGGACAAGCAGGTTATCCTTACCTTGCATCTCCACACACGTAGGCTGGCTGAAGGCACTGTGCCTCCCGATGGCTTTCACCAGTGCCTGCGCCTTCACACAGTACATGGCCCCCGGTTCCATGGTTTCTAGGTGCACCGGAATGTCCCCACTCCTCACCATCTTAACATGTTCCTTTTAAAAAAAGATTAAGACGCAGTTAGTACCTAAAGGTAGCAGAGCTGAAGATGGTGGGGAGAGCTGGGCAGGAAAAAGTGCAGGTAGTCCTTTCCAGAACATTCCAGAACAGAGAACACATCTCACGCATTCATGAAGGCATTCATTTCTTCATCCACGCACTCATAGCTATTAGGCCTGTACTAATATACTGATATAAAAATGTAGTAATATAATTCGGGATGCAGCACCGAATGAAACACATAAGCCCCTGCTCTCAGAGACCTTGCATGCGGGAGAGAAATATTACATAAACACATTCCTGTCGTGATTAGAGTTACGAAGCCAAATTGGGGCAAGGCAAAGAGAGTGGCTAGGAGGCACAAGGGTTAAAGGGAGATAAGAAACAGCCTCTCCAACAGGACAAGGTTTGAGCAGAGTCCATCCACCTGTCTGCCCAACCCTCAACACCCACTCTAACCCCCAGGCCTGTAGAGGAGCCTGTAGAAGCTTGTGTGACCCAGCCCAGATGACTCAGGGCATACACTCTCTCAGCAATGAGCCTCCCAGTTACAAGGGAGGGGGAAAGGCTCCACCCCCAAAGACTATGAGGTTGATGCGTGCTCTCTCCTGCCAAGTAGCATTTCTCCCACTCGGTTCCATCTGCCTGGCTGGCAATGCAACGTGCTACTAGTGTGCCCTGACCCAGCAGGGTAAATATTGGCCAATAACTTGTCCCACCTGCCCACAGCTATCTTCCAAGATCACTGTCCCACTCCAATGAGGGTGCAGAGCCCCCAGATATTGCTATGTGACACTGAACAGCCCAGGCTGAGAAGGGGTCCCACGGAGCTCCACTGGCTGTCCAAACCCCACGCAGCTTAGACCGACCGGTAAGGCACAAGCAATGAGGTTCATCCCTGAAGGATTTGGTCTTGGGGAACCAAATACCTCAAGCTGGACAGGAGGACAAAGGGAGAGGAGTGGGTGAGGAGGGTCAGTCTGAGATGCTTTGAGGAGTCAGGGAGGCACAGTCACAGGCATGGATAGGACCTGGGAGTGAAGGGGAGAGGCCACAGTAAGACCTTCAAGAAGAAGAACCAAGGCTCCCACAGGCCAGAGTCCCTGTGTAGTGAAGACTGTACTTCTGCCTGGCCCTTTGCTGGTTCTGCTCACAGATTTGGTGAGACACCTCTGTTGCCCATGTTGATCCTTCTGAGAAAATTAGCTTTCCTTGTGCCCACTGAGGTGGGCCACCAGGCTCTGCCATTATATCCGCTTAAACAGGGTTCCATAGGGCATGGCGTCCCCTGGGTCTGCTAGAGGGTTTTATACCGTGTTGCCTCTGCTGTTTGTCTGACCACTCTTCCATGAGGGCTGGCCTCCCACTCACCTCAGACTACAGCGGCCTTCCCATGGGGAAGGGCAGCTCCCTTCCAAGCTTTCTGCACGGCCCATTGTATCATAATTAGATAGTCTTATTCATAAGCTAGCTCCTGGCTCCGTGCCCCACTTCCACACTCTGCCAAGACACACACCCTCGAGAGGTTCATGCCCACCTTCTGCTTTTGAAATCATCCGGAACACCCTGGGCTGGAACATCCTGCCCTGTTGGCCCTATATGTCTGAGACTAGGTGGTGAGGAAGAAAAGAAAACCCAAATGCATCAAAAAAGCACTAGGGGTTCGGGGGGGGGGGGCATTAAAGCAAGGGAATCAGTCTCCCAAACTTCAATAGACCTGGCCTGAAAAGGGCCCAGATACCCTGGCCGAGGCCTAGGATGAACAAAGGTTCCTTTGAGGAAGGAGTGTAGGGATGGATGGTTGGTTCTCTCATCTCTCCTTTCTTAAACTTCACCCTGGTCAAGCCACTTATGCCATGAGCACTGCAAAGCTAGACACACTCCCTCTCCCCCCAGAAAGCTGTGCGCCTTCTCTAAGGCGTGACTCAAAGGCCAGGGTCTGCGGGAAGCCTCACCGCGGCGCCAGGCTCCCTCCTCCAGTAGACCACAAGGAACTCAAACTGGGGCCCCAGGTCTTCCAGCTCAATAACCAGATGCAGCCCATGTTCAGTGACCTCCATCCTGGGTGGGGTGAGGACAGCTGTTGGCAAGAGAAAGAAAGAATCAAAGTCAGCTCCAGGGAGAACCGGTTTCCTTGGGATAAAATGACCATGCCATCAGTGGAGACACAGCGGCCAGATGGGTGGGCGAGGGGGCGGGATGGTCTGCCGAGGGGTCCTAGTGTGTGGAATAATGTATATAAGCACTCTTCTGCACTCCACGGATGCTCATAAGATTCTTTTTAAATTTTATTTATATTAAATTTTGTTTTCAAAAAATATATTTGGTGAGTGTGTGTGTGTGTGTGTGTGTGTGTGTGTGTGTGTGTGTGTGTGTGCGCGCGCGTGCTTGCATGTGAAACACAGAGGCCAGTTCTCTTCTTCTACCAGGTGGGTTCTGGGAATTAAGCTCAGGTTGTCCTGCTTGCCAGCAAGTGCCTTTGCTTGCTGAGCTACCTTGGTGGTTCTCAGAACTCGAATAAACATTGTTGCTTTCTTTCCCTTTCAAAGAATGAGCTCTGCCTCCTCTCTCCACCACCCTGTTTCATTGTTCTTCACCTTGACACTAAATGAGCGGATACTTTTCCCTAATGTAGCGCTGAGTTTAGCTCCGCCCTCGCTGTGGTCTGCATGTGTGTACCAGTTCTCACGAATGGAAGGCACACATACACAGGCCAGTTAATTTTAAAATGCCTTGGCTACCTCAAAGGCTAGGAACTCCTAAACCTTCACCTACTACGGCATTCCTAATCGAAAACGTGGCCGGTGGCCACCCACTTGAATTTTCACATGGCTGGATGGCTTTCTCTCCTGGAGCTCCTATGTCCCATCCTTCTCCCCCAAGTCATGGCAATTCTCTGTCTCCGTTTTCCCAGTTCCTAGCCTGCTCAAATCTAAAGGCCCTGCCCCATCTCCCTTTGCCCAGCCATTGGTTGCTGGCAATTTCACTTATCGATCAAAAACCAACTGGGGACCAGGACCTTTATCATTTGGACAGGTAGATTTCCAATTAACTCAAAACATTAGAACCAATCCCCAACACCTTAATGCTAGCTGAGCACAGCTGGCATTGCCTTTGCCCCTTAGGGATGAACATACCTGATAGAGTCAACCCTGTGCATCCCTAGCGCTCACACAGAGCCCTGACACATATGATACCTGGTGTCTTGCAGACACCAGTAGCTTGGGTGGCTTTGTCCTTCTGTTCTTGGCCCAAGGATTCTTAATCTTACATAAAAACTGTCAGCAAGTCAGAAGTTTCTTAGAAACTCTGACAATCACTTCTAGAAATCACAGCCCAAGCACAAACACCATCTTTCGCATTTTGCAAGTTCCCTAACAGAGAGGCTGCCAGCCTCTGGGGATACCTTGCCACCAAGGGGCCAAAACAGAAGGGTACATACAGGCTGCCTCCCCTTCTTCGATATCAATCTAGACACTGCAGGACCAGAAGGGCCTGTGCGATGATTGGCATTGGCTTAGGAAGTAAGAAGGGAGGTGTCATGGGCTAAATCCCTCTGCACTGAGGCCAAGGAACATAGAGAAGAAAGGCAGTTCCTAGAGGAAGCACTCAGAGAGCAAAGTGGTTTTCCCTTGCCATCCTCATTGGAGAAAATATCCCTGGGTTTGGTGAGCTGCCCCTTGAAGGGACAAGAGGACTTGGGAAGTCAGGCCACCTGTGCAAATGTAGCTAGTTCAGACACAGCACCACTGCCCCTGTAATACCTGCAAAAAGAGAATGCCCACTCCACATACAGTCAGAATTTGGGCCATTAAATGCCATCTTTTACAGTCTAGAGAGTTTCCTTCTTCCTTCCTTCCTTCCTTCCTTTCTTCCTTCCTTTCTGGTAGCACTTGGGCAGAAACCTCTGGTCTACACAATCAGTATACTTGGCTCAATTGTTCTACCCACAGAAGGTAAATGTTATTCCTGTGGATTTTCATGTGTCAGAGAAGTCAGGGTGACCCTCTCAAATGGAAAAGGCGAATGGAATGCCCTTAGGAGATTCAGTGCTAGCCAGGTGGTGGTGGTGCACACCTTTAATCCCAGCACCTGGGAAGCAGAGGCAGGCAGATCTCTGGAAGTTCAAGACCAGTCTGGTCTAGAGAGTGAGTTCCAGGACAGCCAAAGCTCCATATAAAAACCCTGTCTTGAAGAATGAGAGAGGGAGAGAGAGAGAGAGGGAGAGAGAGAGAGAGGGAGAGAGAGAGAGAGAGAGAGAGAGAGAGAGAGAGAGAGGGAGGGAGAGGGAGGGAGAGAGAGAGAGGGAGAGGGAGAGGGAGGGAGAGGGAGGGAGAGGGAGGGAGAGAGAGAGAGAGGGAGAAGGAGAGAGAGAGGGAGAGGGAGAGAGAGAGGGAGGGAGAGGGAGGGAGAGGGAGGGAGAGAGAGAGAGGGAGAGGGAGAGAGAGAGGGAGAGGGAGAGGGAGAGAGAGAGGGAGAGAGAGAGACAGAGAGAGAGAGAGAGAGAGCTAGTACCAACTCAGCTAGGTTGCTCTTGAGATTCTGTTCTGTTCAGCACATGCAAACTCCTATCCCTCAGATGCCCCTGCAGCAAGACCTTTTCCTGTTTATGCTGGCCTCTTGAGCACAGATTTCACTGCCCAGCCCCTCCCAAATAACTGCCGGCACTCCCTGATCTCCATCTGTCCTGGCTGGCCTTCCTTCCAGCAATAGCTGCCAGACCCCAGAGGAGTTCTTGGCTGGAGTCTCGAGCTCCCAGGTGCCAGAGGAAGCAGGGCTGGGCGCTGCCTGAACTCTGTGGGCGGAGGAAGAGCTGCAGTGTCCTCCAGTGTCCATGAGCCTCCAGGTGCCTACACTGGGCTCCCACCATTTCAGCCAAGTCTTCCCAGTGCCCGGAAAAGATGCTCAGCAGAGAAGTCCACATAAGGCAACAAAGCCTCCCTGGCTCCCACTCCAACAACCCAATGCTCCTCATCTACTCACTGGCTCTCAGCTCCGGCATCCCCAGGGCAACAGTAATAATATTAACAACAATTCATGTGCTTCCCCTCAGCTATCCCGTGAGGCAAAATATTGGACTCACACAGCTATCAAATTCCAAGCTGGATTTGAACCAACCCTCATAATTCCTCAGGGCCAGTTTGGGATGCCTCAGCATCCAAACCCTCCTGACTTCCACTCAGCATCCTCTGTCCTCAGTGGCTTGACGTACTCCATTACTGGAGACTGGGACTTAATGTTCCTGAGCCCTCACTCCAAGCAGATCGCCTGCCACTGGAAGAAAATGGGCCACTGGAGGCCCTACCTTCCCCAGCACCACCTCCTACCATCCCACCCACTCCCACCTCACACAAGGAGCTGCCTCTTTCTGTTTCCACACAGTCCACTGTGTGTGGTGGTTGCAGCCAAGTCACTTTCTCAAGCGCCACCCAAGGGCCTCCTTAAGCTTATCAGAAGCTCTCTGCCCCTCCTACCTACCCAGCCACCTACTCAAATCCTCCCTCTGTCTGCATTTTAAACCCCGAGGTTCTGGGAGCCTGTCCTGCGTTCTTTTCTCCTCCCCACATTGCCCCTGGATATTCACATCATCTCCAGGCCTAGAGCTAATGTAACTTTGTGTTGTGTGTTTGCCTTTCATCTCCAAGAACCCCAGGGCCTGATTTCCAGCTGCCAGTCAGACATCCACAGCATGGCATGTCACAGGAACTCAGCTCCAAATAATATAGAGAGAGGAGAGGAGAGGGTCTCCTGTCCCTCGAGATCTGTTGCTCCTTTCGGGTTCTCTGCTTTAGATAGGACTCTCACAACCCAGGTAAGAAGCTAGATTATGTCTCCCCAACCCATCCCTCATTAGCCGATCCCCAAGCTCTGTCCATTTTAAATGCAGCCATGTCTCCTGAATTCCTCCATGCCCTCGTACCTTCTCTGATACTCTAGAGACCAGAAACCGTCTTGGCTTAGCTGAAAGCTATCAGGTCCCCTCTTGTTCTTCCTCTGCTCTTACCCTACTCCAGGTCACTTTCCTCTCAGTGGCCATAGTATTTGTTCTGTAAGAAAGACATGGCTCAGACCCTGTCTCCTTCCATTGCTCCCATCTCCTGACTTGAACAAACTTTACCATAGGGCCAGCTGCTTCATCTGCCACATTGCCCATCCAGCCCTCATCGCATCCCAAACACACAGGTCTTTTTACACGATAGCCATGGCTTGCCCTTGGCCACTTACCTGGACTCTCTTCTTCCCTTTCAATCACTTTCCAGTTATAGTTACAATAGAAAAGTTATTTGCCAGTGACCACAGAAAGGAAATGTTTCTAGTAGCTGTTAAATGTACAGATGTTTTTAAACAACGAAGCTGCTCTCAGCAGTATGGGGTTAACGAGGCTTCAGATGGGAAAGATCTACAGAGGCACGATTAGAATAAGAATCCCAGTGCCCATGCTGGAATGTCCATACCCGTGGACCCTAACAGGACAATCAGGACTGACTCCCAACGTGAGGAAGGAGAGAGACAGTAAGTGAGACAGTCAGCAATTTAAAAATATGTCAGTAAGATTTTGTGTTTATAAGTACACCAGTTATTTTGACGCTGAAGGTAGTTCCTATGAGGGCAGGAGGATTTGTGCCTTACTTGCATTTCGGTTAAAGGGGTGCTCCAGGTTGCTCCAGGCTGAAGTCTGTGAGCCCAGCATGGCCTTGACCCTGAAGTTATATGGCACTGTGGCGGTTATGTCATCGGTGACATCACACTCCAGACTTTTGGTCGGTGAGCATTGACTGCTGGGGATCCAGATGTGGCTCATGTACAGGCTCTCGTACTCCCTGGCAAGGAGGAGAAGGCAGAGTCACAGCACACCCTTTGAGGCAGACCAGAAGATGGTCAAAATTGCTGTCATTATGCTTTCGTGCGTCAGTAGAACATGCATTCTCTCCCCAGCCCCAGATTCTCTACTCCCTTCCCACCCTGACCACCATTCTCCTTTACTCCTCAGAAACCTTAGCATTAGTCTCTATCTGTCCCTGTCTCTCTACATCCACTGTCACCATTCCCATCTCAGCTGCCACCATGCCTTGCCACACTGTGGCTTCCCATGCTCCATATTCTGCCGAGGAGATTCCATCCGCAAACACTGCACACTCGGCAGACTGTGACGTTTCTCTCCCTGATGACTTCCTGTGAGACACTGGCCTTCTCCCATCCTGCCCTCTAGGGATGCTGCTCCTCCTGCCCTACTGACCTGCTGCTCACTCCTTCAAAATGCTGGTGATGTCTTTGCCTACGGCCTCAACCGAGATGTTCACTGCCTCAAGAGTTCTGCCTCTGCTATCTCACAGCTAGGGTATCACCTCCTACAGAGGCCACCACCTAAGACAAAGGAGCTGCACACTCAACTCCTTTGCATCAGCCTTCACAGCTTCCTATCAGGACTCAAATCTCTGCATTTGGCTCCCAACTCTGCTGCCCAATAGAACTCTTTGTGATGACTGAAATGTTTTTGAGTCAATGTTGTTGGGAGTGGGGGGGGGGTGTTTGTCACTGGCCACTTGTGGCTATAGAGCATATGAAAAAGGGAGAAGGGGACTCAGCAACATGTTTCAATTTAGGTTAAACCTAAATAGGTACTAGGAGCTAGTGGCTGCAACACTGACGAGGGCACACCCAGGGTATTTAGTTCTCTCTTCCTCTAGACACTAGTTTCCCTGTATCTATAAATTGCATCTTTGTATCCCTGACCCTAGAAGCATGTCTCTACACATGTAGGGCTCTGTTTGTGCTTGTTGTGTTAATACTGGGATTCCCCAAGAGAAAAACCAGTTTCCCAATTCTGAGCCAAATTTGAAGCAAGCTTTAATTAAACACTTGACCAGGGTGGACTTTGGTCAAGACAACTCCCTGGAATTCCCCACTGAGTGGCCTCAAGACGCATGTTGCAGAGGCTTTTAAGGACAAACCCATATGGCCACCATGTTTTCCCATGTGGCCTTGTTATTTTCCAAGAATTGTAGCTCCTAACATCTAGGAAGTTACCTGGTCATTGGAGAGGTGAGTTTACAGGTTAACCTTGGGTCTTACCATTGCTAATGCAATATGTTGAGCACTAACTCTGTCAGTCACTTCTCAGCAACTGCTAGAGCCTGGACATCTGGGAAAAAAACTAGATCCAAGTTCACCCACCCCTGGGTCAGCTGAACTTTAGGGTCAAGACTTATTTAGACTTTTTATCCAAATATGTCAAGGAAACTATGGCCTCCTACACCTCCAAGGGCCTAGCTCTCTGGATTTGTCTGTCCCAGCTGAGGACCAAACTCATCAATTTTCTTACTGTTGAAAACAGGTGCACCTAAATGTATTTGGGTCTCTCAAACCCATTAACACTAAGGGGTGGACTGGGTAAAACATCTATTCTTGAGCCTCAAAACCTCCTGGAGTAGAGAAGGAGGGACTGTCTTTCTCAGAAGTGCTATCTGAGGAAGAAAAACTATTAAGCAAAAAACAAACCAGACTCACCCCTGATACTCCACACAATAGAGCACCGTCTCCCCCGGCTGGGTCACTGGGTTCCACATCAAGAGATGCTTCATGTTGGTTGACTGTACAGAGAGGTTCTGAGGGGCAGGTAAAACGGACACTGCATCTGGGACGAAATTAAGTAGAGAAGCTGACCTCTGAGCGACAGCGAGAGCTAACATAGCTTTAGATGAAAAGTCTTACAGGTTCATCAACAGTGACTGTAATTTTATCACACTTGTGCCTTTGTGACAACAGGACATATTTGTAGTAATAATAATAGCTAAGCTTTAGTGGATATTGCTTATACTCTATATAGGCCATTGCCAGATTGTTACAGGATTATCCCACTTCATTTCGTTCTCTTCCTCTTCCTCCTCCTCTTCCTCCTCCTCTTCCTCCTCTTCTTCTGTTTGTTTGTTTGAAACAGGGTCTCTTTGTGTAGATCTTGTTGTCCTAAAACTCACTCCGTAGACCAGCCTGGCCTCAAACTCAGAGAGCCACGTGTCTCTGCCTCCTGAGTGCTGGGATTGAAGGTGTTTGCCACTATGCCCAGCTTTTCATGACCTCAATGAGTAAAAGAACCATTATTTCCCTCATTAAACAAACAAACAAACAAACAAACAAACAGAGGCATGTTATTTGTTCAAGAGCACTTTTATTTTCAAGACAGGGTTTCTCTTAACTACCCTATAACTCACTCTGTAGATCAGGTTGGTCTCAAACTCAGAGATCTACCTGCTCTGCCTCCAGAGTGCTGGGATTAAAGGCATGTACCACCACTGTCCAGCATGATAGGGTTTTTTTTTTTACGTAATTTATTTATTATTAGTGTGTATGTGTGATAAGTATGTATATGAGTGTGGATGCATATTCCATGGTGTATATATAGACATCAGAGTACAACTTTAGGGTTTATTCCACCAATGGGAATCAGGTTCAAATATGGGTCAGCAGGCTTTCACAATAGTACCTTTATTCAGTGAGCCATCTCACTGGCCCTATTTATTTTAATGAACGTATAAAAAATGTACCCATTATATTTGTGGGTAACTATGTGGTGTTTTGCCACATGAATACAATGTGTTATTTCAAATAAAAAAGCAAGCCTATTTCAAACACTTATCATTTATTTCTTTTTGATTAAAGGCTTTCAAATATCCTATCTTGTGGGCCTTTTGGAAAACATTTTTTCCTCTCAAATTACTCTACTATGTAACAGGACAGGAGAATAAGCTCTGTTATCTAACTGTAACTTAATAACTGCTGACCGATCTCCTGTTTGAGGTTTGTCTCTTGTCTGTATGGAGATGAAAGGGCAGCACAGAAAAATCTGGAAACAAGCTCGCCAGGCCAGAACATGGGAGTCTCGGGACTTTCATCTTACCACAGAGCTTATGGGGGTCTTTTAACATGTGGGACAGGTCCTTTGTTAGTAAACAAAGAAATATGGCTGGAAGAACATTGATGAGAAACTGAAAGACTGGAAGCCAGCCAGATGTGGAGCTGTTTCCAAAGGAGTGAAACTGGATGTCTATTTGCAACTCCACCATGATAATCACCTCTCTCTCTCTCTCTCTCTCTCTCTCTCTCTCTCTCTCTCTCCTATGTATGACTAGTACTGGTCATAGGATGGCCTGGAGAGGGTGCAGTGTGGGTGATGTTACACCCTCCGGACTGTGAAGGACTAGTTCCTTATGTCACAGACACCAGGTGCTCTCTGTAACCACTACTCTCTCCAGCCTCTAGCTGCCATTGTTATTCTAAAGATACACTAGATCAACTCTCTGATAGTCCACCTATGAATGAGACTGTGTGCTGTTTGTCTTTCTGTGCCTTGTTTATTTCACTTAACGTAATATCTTCCTGATCATCTCCGTCAGCCTTTTATGGCCAAACAGTATGCCATTGTGTATAGGTATTTTTATCCATGTATCAGTGTAAATGTCGATTTTATTTTCAGCTGAGCTCTGCCCAGCTGATCCCAGAGCATTTCCTTCTCTGTTCTATCACTATGCCTAGACCTGAAAGCTTCTAGCCTCCTTCAATCTAATTTTTCAAGCTGACTGATTCAATCCAGCTTCTCTTGGCTTTTGGCAGAATTGTTCTGCCTGGCCTCATATTAACTTTGACAATATGTCCTAATCTTCTGACTCCTTCTCATTCTCTGTCTTCACCTGTGTCTAGCTTGTTCTCTCTGTAGCCTGTTTCTGTAAAACTGTCCCAGTAAAATTGCCACACACACACACACACACACACACACACCCATACACGCACACGCACACACACACACACTACCCATCAACTACTACCCATCAACCCTCCTTTTTTTCTCTCTCTCTTACTGTTCTTACGTAGCCTCTCTTCCTCTGCGGTTCTCATGTAAGTTGGGCGTATTCTATCTCGGATTCATTCTGTCAAATCTTTCTCTGACTCCACACTTTGTCTGCCCCTCAATTATCATTCCATTCTAAACATACACTACATCAACTCTTTGATAATCACCTCGATAGATCACTTTCAAGCATGGCTGCTTTCTTCTACAAACTAACCTTATCTCCATTGTTTGGAATTAAAGGTGTGTACTCAGGGTGTGTCTGTATTCCAGCCAGATCATATTATAACCCAGGGTGTGTTTGCATTCTGGACAGATCATATCTTTGGATATGATTCCTTGCCAGAGCAGCCATGTTGCTGAAGTAAAATTCCTCTACATCTTAGTTGATGGGCATTTAGGTCACATCGTGGCTTCTATAAACAGTGCAGCAGATGTCTCAGCACAGTTTTTAAATTTTCCTTTGGATGTAATGTATACCCAGTAGTGGGATAGCTCAGTCTTAGGATGGCTTCACTTTGAGCATTTTAAGGAACCTCCACACTGCTTTCCATAAGGATTATAATAGCTTACATTCTCAGTAATAGTGTACCCCAGCTTTTGGCTTGTTATTTTTAAGTTTTTATTGAAAATCACTTTTATTATGGTCCTGGGGATAAAATCCCACGAGTTTACACATCCTAGGGAAGTGTTCTACTGAGCTACATCCCCAGTTTGGGGTGAGGTGATATCTTATTTTACTTTTATTTTGCCTCTCTGGGATGCTTAATGATGTTGCATATTGCTTCACGTACTTCTAGGTCATCGGTATCATGTAGGTTTAAGAACTGTCTAGTTAATTCTACTGTCCATTTTCAATCAGTTTATTTGCTGACTTGCTAATGAGTTCCTTATAGAGTCTAGATGATAATCTTGATGCCAAATTGACCTGGATTCAGGCCTCAACTCAGCCCTTGGAATAGGTTATCTTATGCAACCGCATAAACCTGAGCCTCCCACTTCTTCATGGAAAATTCACTCAGGCTCTCACCAGTTTCTCATCACATCTCTTTGCCATGCTTGGGCACCAGGACACATTAATTAGTGACCACTAAGGTCAATGGGGCATCTGCAGCCAAGTGGGAAGCTCTGACTCAGGTTTACTATGGAGATAATCTAGCAAAGAAGGGTATCAAAACAGCCCAGAGACTCCACCTTGGAAAGACTGCAAGCCCACGAGCCCATCCCAGGCACAGGATGAAGGCAGTGTGTCTAGAGTACGTGCACGGTAGTACTACAGTTGGCACAGAACAAAAAAAATGGCCAGCAAAGGTGCACCTGCACTGATATGGCCTCCAGAGAGCCCGAAGCTCAGCCTTATATGTACTACTCGGCTTTGGGTACAGTCTGGACCTCTGCAACCATTCCTCTCCTTTGCACATGCTCTTTCAGTACTCAGAGCTTGACTCCTTTGCCACTACAAGTCACAGTGGTAGTCTCAATGACATGGCATTCAGAATATCAGCAGCTAGGGTCTTTACCTGGGACTTTTCTGTTTCTGCCTCTAGATTGGCACCTGCTATTTGTTATCAGGCATCAAGCCCTGTGAATATGCGGGAGAAGGGATGCTCCTGAGAACACCTGGCTGGTGTCTTGCGATGGGACTCTGACAATGGACCTTCACTTCATCTTTAACGCACTCGCTCTACTTGGGAGAAAAAGACCCGGGAACACCCGCAGGGAGACTTCTTGGCCTTCCAGGCCTAACTTCTTTATTTTTGCTTTCTTTTTTTCTGCTTCTGATTTTGTCATTAGTTTATGTTCATTGTACAAAAGGACATCCTTCACAAAACTCTCAATTGTGCACAGCACATTCTTGACCATCCTCACCATCTCTTCCTGTCTCCCTCCTTGCTTCCAGTGGTCCATTTTCCTTCACAAAAAGCCACTCTTCACCTTCATGTCTTATTACTCACAACGAATAGATGAACCAACCTAGATTCTGCACACTAGAAAAAATGGCATTTGTCTGAGTCTACTCAACATAATGATTTACAGTTCCATACATTTCTCTTCAAATGATGTGATTTTATTCTTTTGAGACCAATTCTCACTATGGAGTCAAGGCTGGCCTGGAACTTATATGTAGCTTGGCCTGATCTCAAACTCACAGCAAAGCCCTCTGCCATCCCCAGGCTATGGAACTAGTTAAGCATGGCCACTCACATCTATAATCTCAGCAGTAGGGAGGCTATAGTCAGTATAAAGATTAAGCTAGAAAGAAGCCAGGCTGTTACAGACCTGTCTCTTTACTTTAAAAGAAAAAAAAAGGACAAGAAAAAGAAAGGAAAGATTATGGAACTAGACTAATTAAAACTCTATGTGTTTATGTATGTGTTTTGTGTGGTGTGTATGTCTATGTATGTGTGTGTCTGTCTGTGCATCTGTGTGTCTATGTGTCTATATGTGTTGTGTACATATGTCTGTTTGTGTGTGTCTATGTAATGGGTGTATTTGTGTGTATGAATATTTGTATGTATGTGTGTGCATCTGTGTATTTGTGTGTTGGTGTGGTGTGTATATTTGTGTGTAGGTGTATTTGTGTGTCTATGTGGTTTGTGTATATGTGTACTTGTGTATGTATGTATGTATGCATGTGTATGTATTTGTATGTATGTATGTGTGTGTGTGCATCTCTGTATCTGTCTATCTGTCACTGTATGGTGTGTATATCTGTGTATGTACCTGTGTTTGTCTATGTGAATATCTATGTGCTGTGTGAATTTGTGTATATGTATGTGCATCTGTGTGTGTACTTTATATATATGTTGCGGCTGGGATTTGAACCCAGAACCTTGTGAATGTTAAGCATTCCTTTCTTTTCGACAGCCCCAACTAAAACAAGTCTGAAAGAGTTTGAGAGATGACAAGATGGTAACCTCTGTTGGATCCCTAGAACCTATGTAAAGGTGAGAGAAGATCAACCCCACAAAACTGTTCTCAGACCTTCACATGGGTACTCTTTTTTTTTTTTTTAAAGAGTAAGAGTGAAAGGACCAATCCACACATTCCAACACTGACAGTAATTAAGGCTGTATATGGGACAGGAAAGATGGCTCAGAGGGTAAGAGCACTGGCTGCTCTTCCAGAGGTTCTGAATTCAATTCCCAGCAACCACATGGTGGCTCACAACCATCTGTAATGGGATCTGATGCCCTCTTCTGGTGTGTCTGAAGACAGTGATAGTGACCTCATTATATATATATATATATGTGTGTGTATATATATATATATATATATATATATATATATATAAAAGGTTGAACTGTGTGGTATAACCAAAGATATAGATACACAGATCAAAAGGAGAAAATAAAGAGCTCAGAAACAAATCCACTCAAGTATGTTCAAGTTTGATTTGACAAAGACACAATAGATTCAGTAGAGGACTAGGGAGCCTCTAAAACAAGCACTAGTGGGAAAGCTTGGTATGTGCAGGGGAAGTAAACCTCACATGTTATATAATAATGAATGCAAAGTGGATCTTAACCTATCTCACAAAGGATGCCTGCCTAGAATACATAAAGAACACTCAAAACTTAACAGTAGGAAATCAAACAGCTGAACAGTAAAATGAAAAGGCATGAAGAGTCATTTTACCAAAGGAAATATACAGATAGCAAACAAGTGCATGAAAAGATATTTAAATCAGAGTAGGCATGATGGCTCAGTGGTTAAGAGCACTGACTGCTTTCCCAGAGAACCCAGGTTCAATTCTCAACACCCACACAGCAGCTCACAACCACTGTAACTCCAGCTCCAGGGGATCCAAGGGCACATGTAGCCCAAACACCCATACATGTAAGTAAAATTTTGTTTAAAGATGTTTAAATCATTTGCTATAGAGGAAATGCAAATCAACACGAGATAGCACCTCACAGCTATCTGGATGGCATAGCTGTGTAGTTAAAGTTTTAAAACGAAATCCTGGCAAGGACAGAGAAGATCGAGCCCTCATACACTGCTGGTAGAATTGTAAATTGGCACATTGATTCTGAAAAAAAAAAAAAAAAAAAGGCTTAGCAGTTTCTTTTAAAACTAAGCATGCAATTACTATCTGACTTAGCAGTTGTGATCTTGAGCATTTATCTTAGAGAAATGGAAATTTTGCTATATAAGATGTGCATATGAATGCTTGAAATTGAACTGGAATGGGCCCAAGTGTTTTTCAATAGGTGATTGCTTACAAAGGGTGAATGTTACAAAGGCTAACATGTAGATCATGGATGGGGGCTGTGAGCAAGGAACCAAAGGAGCAAGGAACCAAAGGACTTGCTAGAGGCTCAGGGTGGCAAGGAAACAGATTGGCCCCTCCAACCTCCAGAAGGGATACAGTGATGCTAACAACATGAGGTGCTCCTGTAACTCAGCAGACAGTTCATTTGGAAATTATTTCAGCCTTTGAGAGCAGCTGCATAATAGCAGAGGGAGCCTCTGTAGACCCTCATCCATCCTTCCACGCATCCACAGCCACAGCATGACTGTGAAGTAAGACCAAGATATAACTGCAGGGTCACCGGCTACGGTCAGTCTCTAATCAGTTCTCCCAGTTTTCTCCCTCTGTGCTTGCTTTTCTTTCTTCCAGGAACTAGCCCCGGATTCCCCATGTAGCTGTCACATCTAGTTAAGTGTCCCCCAGACCGTTCTCACTCTGTCTTTGTCTTTTATGACCTTGACATTTCTGAGGAGCAACTGGGTTGGTTGTTTTATAGATTTGGTCTCAATTTGGGTCTGTCTGTTTTCACCAGGCTTCGGTGAAGTTATTAAGGGTTGTTTGTTTTATTGCCATTACATCCCATTACAGCGACAGGATGGTGTACCAAGCCCAGTTCCTTCAGTATCCTTCACGAATTTCTCAAAGACCAGTGAAGCCCCCTCCCCCATCCTAGTTTCCTGAGGGCGGCTGGGAGATCAGTCTTAGGTTGTCCCTTTTGTCGTGTTAGCTGGAGACAGGTCTCAGTTACGTGGCTGCACCCCGAAGGAGATGTTCAGGACAACATTGGTAAGCCACTGGATCCAGTTAGGCTGCAGCATCTCTTGGCCTATGACCTCATAGTAAGACCCCTGGCTCCCCATACGCTGTTATGTCCTCAACCACTGCCTGCCCTATGAAGTCCAAACACAGTGAGTGGAGTCTGGTCTGAGGCCGTGAATAGTTTCTCCGGCTAAGTGAGGACGTGTACCTTGATGCAACAAAGATGTCCCCAAGGCCTAATATGCTCCACTTGGCCCTCTTCCATGAGATACACCAAAACTCCCAGGCAAAGTCTACTGTGCATTTTTGCTGTAGGCACTCATTTCCATCTTTCTACATGCCCCAAACCAGGACAAGCCCAAGCAACCGATTGCAAAATGTTTATACGAGTTTGCCTTGTACGCACAGGACACAGTATCAATATGTGTAATTATCAGATGTTAATCTTGATCTGTGAAGCTACCAATTTACCTGTTAAAGTTAATAAATGTGCTGGGAGAGACATGTGAGAGTATGTAAATTCCTTTCAGCCTGTCATACATTAATTTTGGCAGGTGTTGGTAGGTAGCTCTTTCAGCAATCACTACAGCTGTAATCTGAGTCTCTTTTGACTGAACTGGGATTCTTCCGTAAGGAAGAGGCAGTCCTCCACTGTTGGCTATGTTTCCAGTGATTTACGTAGATAAAATAGACTCCTAGGTACTGCCTTCATGTTATAGTTAAACCCCAATGCTACTATTACTTCATTTGTTATTCGGTTGTTCCACTGTTGGCTTATGGAAACTCTTTCAGGTTGATTCTTGTGTCCGTTTGGTTCTTGGCACTTCCCCGCCCCCCTTTCCATTTTTTTCCTCTTGTCAATTTGCTTTGATTTGGGGTTGTTTTTTGTTTTGTTTTTGCTTTTTTTTTTTTTTTGAGACAGGATCTAAGTAGCCTTTCCTGGCTTCAAAATCAGAGATCCACCAGCCTCTGCTTCTGAGTGCTGGGTTTAAATACATGCATCACCACACCCAGCCTTGTCAATAGACTTTAAAATAATAACTCTAGATCTACCCATTCCAAATGACACAGTTATCAAAACTAAGGGACGCTGTGGTTCAATGACCACACACACACACACACACACACACACACAAAATCCCAGACTTGATTTGGATTTTGCCAGTTCTCCCACGAACAACTGTTTCCATTCCAAAATCCAACCCAAGATGCTCTGCTACTTTCGGGCCCTCATCCTATTTTAAGCACTTCATTGCTTACCACGAGTTGTTCCTGTCTCATCTTGCATTCTCCTTGCCCAGTCTTGTAAGCATCCACTTCTCTAAAGAGCCCCACCCATGGAGCTTCTAAACTCCCAGTGCCTAGGCTGCTCCCCAGATGAATCTGGGATCCTTGGCCACACAGCCTTGGCAGTTACATTTGTAAAAAGCTCCTCAGAGTTCCTCTGAGACTGGAACACTGACCTAGAGCTCACTTCCGGGGGATAAAGAACGGTTTCAAATACGTTAAATCTCCAGATGTTGAAGGCTGCAGTGTATTTTCTAGCAGGCTTTATGTTTACTGTAAACAGGGGATGGTTTTGCTCATCTCTAATCAGCACCTAGCTCAGAGCCCATCACAGAAAAGGAGCTCAGAGACACTAAGTGAAGGAAACTGAGCAAGTGAGCCACACGCACCTTGACTCTCAGAAGGAGTTAGTTTAGGCCTGATGGTTCTCCTCATCTCTCAGCCGTCGGGGTCCTTTTAGTGGCTCTAAGACTCACATCTCCCAAACATCTGTATCCTAAAATCTTAGGTGCATGCAAGGGAGGCAGCAGGAAGGCATCCTCCATTAAGCCACAGGGCAAACTCTTCCTCCCTGGACCCCTCTTGTCACCTCTGCTTGTTTGGTTTTCCTTCCGTCACCCTTTCCTCCAAGTTTTTAAGGTAAATGCATTCACTGGGAAAGGCTTTCATCCCCTTAATCCCTTCGCTCTGTCACCCCTCCTTTTTTTCTCACCTACATCTGTCTCCCCTCCTTCTCCACAGAAGGACAGCACACGCAGAACTTCTGTCTGGAGATGCTAAATTAGAGTTGAACGCCAATTCCCCCATTCATCAAATACCTGGACAAAAGAACTGAACCTTTCCGAGTCTTGATTACTGGTGTAAAATGGGGGTCATCAGACCCACCTTGCAGACTAACATGTCTGAAGAACTTTTATTGTTAATCTAGAAGATACGGTGTGCTCAGAAATGTAAGCCATGTTTACTGGCACAGGTTAAGAATTCAATCTACATGGAAGGCAAAGCAGGAGGATTGCAAATCCAAGCCCTGTCTGGGTTACAGAGCAAGCTCAAGGCAGCTTTGAAAATGTAGGGAAACTCCAACTGAAAAACAGAAAGTTACAAAAACCTAAGCAAAAAACAAGCAGGGACAAGGCTCTGAGAATACTGTTCAATAGTAGAGCAATTGCATCAAGATGCATTAGGTCATAGGTCCGATCTTAGGAGAGAAAGAAGAGAAGGAGAGAGAGAGAAGAAGGAAGGAAGTTAGAGGCAGGCTGTCATTGTTATTAGTATTAGCAAACAGTTTCCTAAGTCACCCACTTTTATTTGGAAAAGGCGAAGCAAGTCAACTTTACTCATCTACCAAGTGATCTAGTAAGCAATAGAAGTTCACTCTGCGTTTGCAATGTTCGCCTACAGAGTTCTGAGCAAATGCTCAAAATTGCATGAAGGCAACTTTAGCTAAAACAAGTATTTTCTGACACCATTATTTGTAATACCAAAAGATAAGAATAATTAGCATTTGGGGCAGGGGTGTTAAAGTTTTTAAAACTTCTTTGTATTGTCTTGTTTTAACTCCTCAAGACTTTAAGGTGGCTGTTATAAACACTTCACAAATGGGAAAATGATGTTATACGACCAGTGGCTAAACTAGGAAGTCACAAACATGTACAGACACAGACACTGATACGTGGTGGGGTGGGTGTAGCAGGAGGACACATGGGTTGGCAGACTGGCTTATTTGCCATGACAAGTTTGTGGAGGTCAGAGGACAACTTGAGGAAGCTGGCCCTCTCCTTCCACCGTTTGAGTTCTGAGGATTGAACTCAGTTGTCAGGCTTGGCAACAAAGTACAGTTACCAACCGAACCATTTCAACAGCCCCCGTGGGAAAATTATAACAACGAAGGCCAAGGCAAGCAAGCAGTAATAGAATGCATATACTGTGGAGACAGCAAGTGGCCTGCAATCTATATTAGTTTTCTGAAAGGAGTGAGACATAAGCTCAAATAAATGCAGGACGAGCCCCGCATATATAGACAAGTGGGCAGCATTTGCTGAACCTTCGGAATGCTGAAGGTTTGGGGCCTGGAAATGCCATCCATTTCTATGTCAGCTAAACTTGGAAACGTTTCTTTAGTACACAAGGCTCCCACCAACACCACAAAGTGACCAGTATATTGGAGAAATTTCTCTTAAATGCAGTGTCACTTAAAGAAACACTAACAGGTAAGGGAGGAGCTGCACTTTGGGGACAATAAAGAAGGTAATTACAAGAAACCAGGAGTGGAACAGAAAATTATGCAATCTTACTGGGAGAGAAAATGCCCCAAACCAAATCTATTTTTAAATGGTATGAAGTACCTTTTTCTATAATGACCAAAGAAAAATCTAATTTTTATAAATCTCATGCCCAATATGAAGCTTATAAATGTCTTTTTGTATTTGTCAGAATTTTTAATCATTTTAAGTGCCACATGGAAAATAACTGCAATAACTATACCTTAACCTTTCAAATACCAGATGAAATTGCAAAATGCATAGAACTCTGCAGACTATATTAATGGCATCTTTCTAGATTGTTCTGTGGATATTAGGAGGAAATTTTCCAAATAGAATGCAGGCATTTGAGATGCGAAAATGGAGATTAAAAGGTTTTTTAAAAATTGACATTTTAATTCAACCCCAAACCCAGGAAAGTATTTGTCACCTTAACCTATATTCAAGGCCCAAACTATCAGTTGTATTTAAATTCATTCTTACCCGTGAGAAAACCTGAGGTCATGCTGTAGAAAAACCACATGAACGGACTTGTCCAGACTCCCTGGGAAATCATTGTGCTGGTCTGTTTGGTGTGAGGGTCTCTAGCAAACTCAGCTTGCCCGGAGACACTGTTTTCTTCCAGAAGGAGGCTGTGTGTCCATCCTAGCCATCTCCCTTCAGGAAGCAGATGCTGGTGCTGAGGTCAGAGTTGCAATGAAGCTTGAACAGTTCTGAAAGGGGAGCTGGCCCAAATGCTCAAAATGGGCGGGCTTTGCAGCACCCTCCTTTTTGCCCAAACCCAGATATTGCATCAAGGGGAGTGGCCTGTAAGAGTTCCAGATAACTGGGGAACTTGAGACATCTGCCTGAGGGAGACATCTGGGCATCCAGGCTGTTGTGAAGGCCCTGGGTCTTACCAGTGAGCAGCCAGGATTATTTTCCCTACTCATCAAGTAGCTTCCACTGCCAAGCCGCTCTCTGCCTGTTCATTCAAGCTGGGCGCTAATTGGCTGTTTGCGTATACACACTTCTGGAGAAGCGGGGAAGGTAAATGATGACCATTACTACTGTGTTCTACAGTGCTAGGGGCTGAATACAGGATTTTGTGCAAGCTACGCAAGCACTGCCACTGAGCTACATCTCAGCCCTGTTGCGTCCATTAGAAATACCATTTTCAAAGTCAAACATAAGCCGGGCAGTGGTGGCACACGCCTTTAATCCCAGCAGTTGTGAGGCAGAGGCAAAGTGAGTTCCAGGACAGCTAGGGCTACACAGAGAAAGCCTGCCTCGAAAAACCAAAAATAAAAAAGTCAAAACATAAAGAATAATAGTTTTATATTTACAAATCTGCAAAAAGAAAATCTAGGGCATAATAAACTTGACATCTTGACTAGAAGAAACCGCAAATGGACATTAAAAATGTGAACAAGATTCTTTACCAAATATTTTTTTAAAATATTGAATCCTGAGCCAGGCAGTGGTGGTACACGCCTTTAATCCCAGCAGTTGGGAAGCAGAGGCAGGCGGATTTCTGAGTTCAAGGCCAGCCTGGTTTACAGAATGAGTTCCAGGACAGCCAGGGCTACACAGAGAAACCCTGTCTCAAAAAAACAAAACAAAAAGCAAAAAAGTATTGAATCCTAAGAATGTACTACGGAAAATTAAAAGTAATTTTAAAACTTTGAAGGGAAATCCTGCAATAGAAATTGGCCCCTTAAATTTCAATTCCTTGAGGACTTTAGAAACCCCAATGTGCAAATTATAACAGTAAAACGAACACCAGTTTGAGAATAAACATTGATTCTTTTTTTTAATAGAATGTTTTTTGGTTCCAGTTTTGTAACTTACTTGCAAGATAATTTTGGGACAGCCACTGATTCATTCAACAAACATTCACTAGGAGTTTACTATGTGCAAAAATCTGAGAATTCACAGTTCTTATCCTTTCCCAACTGATAAAGATAACCATGGCATAAATAACCATGGGGTAATATTGAATACAGTGAAGGGATCACTGGGGATACTGGAGTAGAAATACTCAGTGTACTCTATGGGACTGTAGAAGGTTTCCTGAGAAGATTGGCACAGGGTACGGAACTAAGGAGAAAATGTTTTCTGAGGGACTTCCAGTTTCTCCTGAGAGCAGTTAATACCAAGGGCAGGGTTTTAAGCTCATATCGGATGGTGACATATTCTACATTTGAGCCTTAAAAGGTTTCTGAGAAAGTAAGGAAGGGCAGACTAGAGGGGACTATCAGAAATCCAGGTGAGAGATGCTGTCAGCCTTCTCTAGGTTTCCTATGTCCGTGGGAAAAACAACAACAACAAAAACCCTCAAGATGTAGGACTTAGTAGAATAGTGGCTCCTACACATTGCATGGATCGGGAGGGGTCAGGAAGTGGAGCCAAACAGGACTTTCCCGTTCTGGTTGGATAGAGAGCAGTGGAGAGAATAGAAAGGAGCAGAGTAAGGCGGGGTCAAGTCAGACAGATTAAGGGTCTGTAGAAAGAGGCTGCATGCTTATAGCCTCATACACTTTGATTTGAAGCATATGTGAGCAGTCACATTCCCCGCTATGTAAATAAGCTATCTCAAATTGATGTCAAGGAAATGGAAACATTCCCCTGCCTATGGAGAGAGCTTGTGCAAAGAACATGTCCATTAAGGAGGGTGTGAATTCATAGATATACATACCAAGGCAAGAACATGAACTAGAAAGCTAGGGGTGGGGTGGAAGGCTAGCTCAGAGAAGTGGATCCAGTACAAACGACAGTCCTGAAAACAATGAGGCATGATGTGATTGCTGAGGCCGAGTGCAGAAGAGAGTCCCCAGTGAGTTAACCATTAAACAATGTTCCCTGGATATAACAACTGGAAAGTCATTGTAATCCCAGCAAGAGGAGTTCCTGTGGAAGCCTTGGATCAGAACCTAGATCACTGTGGGCTGAAGAGTAAATGGAAAAACTAATGACCATTTGATGCAGGGGAAAAACCCAATCCCAGCAGCCTTCCTTTTTTTTTTTTCAACTTACAAAGAAATGTCTTGCAAAATAGTTGTGGGAATCAAGAATGGGGGTAGGAAATGCAGCACGAATATGCCCAACTCCCAAGTTCTTGTCACTTAACTGCTTCCCAGTTAACACTAAAAGGAACATGATCCACGAAATTAATAAAGGTTTTGAGAATATAAGCAGGAAGTGGGTCTCAAAATGGAATCCACCCACCTATGTTTGAAAAGAAGGGGTGAGATGAGTTCCTGACTCAGCCTTCCAGATAGAGCAACTCGAGCAAAGTTTGAGATGGAAACACTGAGAATACTCAGTGAATCAAAGGACAGAAGAGGAAACGCAGACAGAAGTAATGCAATCAAGAGTTAAGACACACAGCTGAGCTGTGGGGCAGTCCGCCACCACGCCATGGGATCATACCACGCCATGGGATCATAAAATGGTTATGACTCTATATCAAGACAAACCAGCCAAACATTACCACCCTGACAGACACCTGCCAATTTTTCACAACCATCTACAGGGTGAATCAGTCCCAAACTTAGCATACAGGGCAGTGAGAAGTAATGTTATTAACCTATCGTAGTTTTTAAATTAATCTCTCTCAAGCCTGGGCACCACCCAGTAAGAAAGTCAGATGATATGCCTCTGTCTGTCTGGGCCATCCCACTAGGTGACGGCTTCTGGATGGCTATGCCTCATTTGCTCAACCCCACCCCCCACCCCCAATGGCTGGGCTCTGTCAATTCTCCTCTTATACTTTCTCATCAACCAGTTATGATGCATATCTATGCAACGTGCACAAACTAAATTATCCTTTATCCTGTTGCCTCCCTATTTTGGTTTTGTTGTTGTTGTTCTTGTTGTTGACACAAGGTCTCAAGGAGTCAAGACTGGTCTCAAACTCACTCTGTAGCCAAATTCATGGATGATCTTTAACTTTCTGATCTTGTCTCCATCCCCAAATTGCTGGGACTGGTATACATCAACATGCACGGTTTAGACTGCACTGGAACTCAAATCCAGAGGCTTGTGCAGGCTAGACACCATTCTTCCATCTGATCTACACCCGAGCCCTGCTGTCTGCCACTTCTGGGATTAATTTTCTGCAGAACTGAAGGATCATTCAGCTTTGAAGATGAACTGGTGAGCTGGATGGATAAATGGGGAGTCTAAAAATAGCACTTACCTCCTACTTGCTACTTAAATCTTTAGTATTTAATTTTGTTAGGAAAAACACGGGCTTTATATAGAAAGTGAGGCAGAAGGAAAACTTTGATGGCCATTTTTTTCCACCCCCAATTCAAGGTTCACTCTTCAGACTGTCAAGAGTCCAGTCACAGGTCAACTGGAGAATTACTTTACTCTCTTCCTGTAATCTTCCTTTACCCTCTCTGCTTGCATCACACCAAGGTCTCCATATATTGTGTTTAAGCATATCTGACATTTAGCTCTCATTTCTTTTTCCTGGAAGTGATGAAGAGAATTTAAACAGTAGAATTCTTTTTAATACCCTTTTGTATCCAGCACATTTCCTCCACTCCAACTTAATTTCTACATTGCCAGACTCCAATTTTCAGAGTTTTTGCATGCCTTTTAAACTTCCTTTGTGAGGCTGGAGTAATGGTCCAGTGGTTAACAGTACCAGCTGCTCTTCCAGAAAATCTGGGTTCAATTTCTACCCCACCTCCCCACCCCCACCTAATGGTGGCTTTCAACCTTTTCCAGTTCTCAGGGATCCCATCCCCTTGGTCTCCCTCCAAGGGCACTGACACACATGCAGGCAAAATATTCATACACATTAAAAAAAAAGTTAAAAAGTAAAAAACAAACCAAACAAAATTCAAAAAACCTCTCTTTGAACGAAGTCATTTCAATCTACTGACAGACTTCAAGAAATTAATCTTTTGGAATTAATGGATTACAAATTTCACAAAAGCCTTGATTTTGGTTTTTTTTTAAAGAAACAAAAAAACAAAATTTATTTATTCTATGTAAGTACACTGTAGGTGTCTTCAGACACTCCAGGAGAGGGTGTCAGATCTCATTATGGATGGTTGTGAGCCACCATGTGGTTGCTGAGATTTGAACTCAGGACCTCTGGAAGAGCACTTGGTGCTCTTAATTGCTGAGGCTTCTCTCCAGCCCTGTTTTTGCTTTCATTGTATTGCTGGGTGAGTACACCCTCATGCCTGAGCAACCAAAGAATCAACTTTAAAAAGGTAGAATTATTTTAGGGCAAGATGAGGAATGGGAGGGAGAGAACCTCCTTAGGGTTCCACCGCCTTCTGAAAGTGCTACAGATGGGAACCAAGATTTAACACAGGACTTTGAGGGACATGCAAGATCAAACTACAGCAATAATTCAATCTTAAAACCAAGCGATGAAATCAGTATTTGTTCTGTATAATACCCCTCTATCTACAGCTAGAACACACATTACATTTGACGACACTGCTCTAGACAAGCCATGCTTACTCAGGAGTTACTATATTTCCTCTATAGGTGTTCAAAATTACCCCCGCTATTCCTCATTTAGCCTATATTTAGACAAGACTTACTTTCTGGAATCCATCTTTTTGTCTCGACAATTTCCCAGTGATAGATACCTACCTGCCAGTTCATAAATATCTATCTAAGCCCAATAGTCAGTTTAAAACAATCTTTTCTTCCTACATGATTATTACTTCAAAGTACTTTGTTTTGTTTTGCTGTTTGTCAATGAGGTACGATAGAGGGAAAACCTTTGCAACAGTGAGGCCAGCATCTGCTGTGCTGTAAAGTCATGCACTCACTCACTTCAAGTCAGAGTTGGTTGAGCACATTCCTAGCATGCATGAGGCACCTATTCTACTGTCCAGCACTACAAAGATAAATGTCAGCCAGCCTGACCCTGGTAGGCTACTGGAGGCATCAAGCCAGTTGTGAAATTGATAGAAATTAGTTTCCTGGCCAGAAAAAAAAATCAGATTTTGGTTTAAAACTCATCTGTGTATACAGCCAATGATAGCAAACCAAACCTCAGCAAGCAGTTAACTTCCTATTTCATCCAACAAGTCTAGGCAAACAACATATACTTTTAAGTCCAGAGACTCCTATAAGTAAACTTGAAATACACATGTAGCAGCAAGAAATGAGGGGGTGGACTAGGCTTGTTTTGCTGCCTGCAGTGTTTAGAATATAGATTTGCTGAACACTACACTAACAGAACTAGCAGAATCAGGAGTCTGTTTTTCAAGCCTCTGTGATGTGATTCAGAAAATAATAGTTTTATAGTGAACAAAATTCAAGGGAGTGACCACAGTTGTAAAAAACTAGAAAACAGTTAAGAAAGCTATACAAAGATTTCTTGTCTTGTAATAAAAGTATTAAAATGAAAAAGCAAAAGCTGTAATGCTACACTCCAAATTCATTGATTTGGACATAGGAACTGTTTCTGAAAAATGGCAATTTCATATTCAAGGCCAAAAATTCTACATGCAATAGGAAACATAGGAAGAAACAATAAATCAATATGGCTATAAATTATGGGTTAAGAGTTGGGGAAGACTTTTATTATTCTGCTTGAATGTCTTTCACATGTGTACTATGAGACCATCCACATTAGGTTCCAAGTTGATTACTACCTAGGGAATTCAACTCACATTGTTAGCTTATTTTTAAACCATAAATTACAATGTTATCTGAAATCTGTTTTAAGTGCTGTCAAGTTGAATACTACATAAGTTGAACAATACTTCTATATTTGGCTACACCATTAGTGGGTAAAAGTCAACACTTTTTGACAAGGCATGGGATGTATGAGGAGAAAATGCCTTTTCCTAATTCCCACAGTCGCCTCATGGACCATATATATATTTGCAACCCTAGACTGCAATGGCAGAACACTAAAATGACATGATTTGCATGCAATGTTCTAAGAACCTAAGTTGCTCATTGGTAGGTGTCCGTACTCTGGCAATAGGCTTGGCTTCCTTTTTTGTTTGGTGGTGCTTGGGAGAGAATCCAGGCTTCTAGCATGCTCTGCTACAGAACTGCAATCCCAACTCTTTTTTCAGACAGTGTCTTGAGAAATTACCCAGGCATGCCTCATAGTCCTCCTGCCTCAGCCTCATGGGCAGCCAAAATTATAGGCTTATAATTCTGGGCTGGGTATTTTGTATTTTGCTCAATGATGTCTGTAAAACAGCTTTAATAGTCTTAGGTGTGTGTGTTAACATAGTGATTGTATGCAATACACATTATGAAAATATACAACTCACCCAAGATTTATGACCAAATAAGAGACATAACATTTATAGGGTTTTTTTGTTGTTGTTTTTGGTTTTTTTTTTGGGGGGGGGGGGCTGGTTTGTCATGAAGCTTGCACCCATACGTAAAGCTGTTTAAGAACAAAACCTCTTCCAAGATTTTAGAGAAGTTTTTGTAGACACAAGCCAGGCAGAACTACAGGTGCGATGTGTATCAAAATTTGAGAACTAACCATGTCTTCATATTCAGAAGAAAGCTTTTGTAATAGCAATTTCCCAGGACCCACTTCTTAGTCTAAAACTAGCACACAGAACGTAGTGTGTCAAGATACACACAGCACTAGGTTTTGGATGTTTATAAGTCTTTCTTCCTAGCTATGTACACATTTTCCAAGGTTGTTCTAATTCCTAAGAAAATTGCTCCAAGGAAAACTCATGCTTTATGAACAGACTTTGGTTGAAAAGTCGAAAACATTTTTAAAAAAAATCAATCAAATGTTTGAGGTACAAAATAACAGTATATAGTTGGGTTTCATTCTAAGTTAAGAGTGCAGACATTACTGATGCACCCCCGCTCTCTGCGAGCTCTAGCTACAGCAGGATGTATGTATTCCACCTCGGCACTGCTCGCTGCCTTCCCAAAGCATCACTTGTGCTGCAGGCACAGTAACAGCTATGTCCATGATAAAGTTATCTGCTTCTTTTTATAAAGGTCCATTTTGTTCAGTGGAGGGGGACATACAAAGAGAAAGCAAAAAATAAAGTGTCATCAAACGCTAAGATTGCTTACTGCCTACTTACTCATTCTGAAACCAGTCACAGTATTTTACACCTCCAAAGGTATCATATATATAATCTTTACTTATATTAAACCAATCTACTACCATTTACCTTAAACAAAAATACAAAAAACAAAAAAACCAACAACAAAAAAAAGAGTACTTAAAGACAAACGTAACTTAAAAAGCTTTCAAAGCAGGTGTTATAAAGATTGAAATTATACATCAGTGCTTTAATTATATCTGTGGACTTCTTAGTGGGAGAGGCCAGGGCTGCCACCCAGTGGCAACATCAGCCTCCAATGGTTAAAGATTTAAATTAAAATGTTTAAGCTACTACAATGAAGGAAAAGGTGAAACTACACAACTATTATTTTTACCAGCTGTAAATTCGGTACAGTGAGTGTTTAAACCAGCAGAGAACAGCAACATCTGTCCTTGTGCTTCTGTGCCATCAGGGGCTCCTGTTACTTTACTTACATTAACAATTTCAGAAGGAAGACAAGTGTGACCAACAGCAGACTCAGTATTTTAGTTTCTCATTCACACACACAAAGTACTAGATGACAAACAGAAAATTTTAGATAATACTGTTTACCTAACCATAGCACATCACTTCAGTGTGTCTCCCAGTTAAAGAAACTAGAAGATAAGTAACGAGGGGCTAGGGGACCCACTCAGCGCAGAACACCTGCTTTTCATGTGTATCCTTGGGTTTAATATTCAATAGTGTCGAAAAATGTTGTTGTTTTCCAGTAAATCTGATCAGATACTGGATCAGGATGGTGAAAAGTTGAAAACCTTAAATTACTGACATGAGGAATTAGTGATGTTTAGAAAGGAAAAAAAGTTACATATCTCATTGTCTACTGTATTCCCCAAACTTGACTATGGCTTATTTCACAGTGGCATAAATATGGCACAATCTATAGACCATACTTGATCAAAGAACCTAAGGAACATTCATTTCATTTCAAGAGCCAACTGCCCAAACTGCTCTCTTCTCATGAATAATCCCGTGAAAGGGGGTACTTGAGGTGTGGGGGACACTCCCTAAATTCTTGTATTTTTGTTTAAAATGGCTATAAATTATGTTTTCTAACCTATTATCTGGTGTCTTTTGGATACAATGAATGGATTGTTAAAAATTAAGGCACAAACAACATACTTGATATTTACAATGGCTTGTGACAGATGCAATATCTGAAAATAATTTCTTATTTTCTGTTTATTATTGCTATTTAGTCACAGAAAAGATTAACACTTTACAAGAATGTCCTTTATCATATGCCATATAGATATAATTTTATGTGAAGAGGAACTATGGGAGAACAGGATATCTTTACAAGGAAATAAAGAAACAGCAATAAAAGAATTCTTCCATATAAAGATTTTGAACCAAATTATTCGTTTCAGAATACAAAACCTTCATTGTTGGAAGGAAAGAGAAAAACAGCAAAGAAAACAGTAAGACCAAGAATAAAGAACTCTTCTATAGAGATGCACTGCATATGTAGTATATACGTATGGGCTGAGTTATAACAAAAATACTCATGTATTATAGTCAATTCTCATATAGTTAGAAACAGCACTTTCCAAGCAAGTACAATTGGCCCAGCACTTTCTCAGTCTCCAGTTACATGACCAGTTAAAGCTGTGGAACAGTCACTGCTGACGAGCACTATCAAGACAAATGCTTGACGAGATATAATTTTTCTCCTTGCTCACTTGTAAAGATCGGTGCCTTTTTGTAATGTTCTACAAGTTCCTCCATGGTGCTGAATTTCCGCTGCCCAATGCAGTAAACAGTCTCTTTCAGCTGGACTTTAAAATGCTTGTTTTTCCCTTGTGCTTTTAGTGATACTGAGAAATCATTTGGCTAAAAGAGAAAGGGGGAGGGGGAAGTAAGCATTTTGAAAGCCATGTATCAGAAGGTAAGATAAAAAATAACTGCTGAAATCTGAACATTTACTAATAAGTACAAGACACTATACTAAATTATTTACATACTCTTCTTTATTCCTCAAAATAAACCCTTTTTATATAAATGAGAAAAATAAGGCTCAGAGAGCATGCCTAGGATCCATTACCTGGTAATAGGGTGCTAGTGTCTCCTAACAGTTATCTACAGTACCCACAAAGTAGTGAACACAAAAAGTAGTTTTCAGAAGCCCAAGAGAAAACATCAGAAATTTCAGACTTTCACTCCATCTCCTATCAGTTCAGAGTGAACAGTAACTGACTTATATAATACTCTGTATTTTCAAAAATAATGGACAAATAAAAATTCAACTAAATTTCCCCCCCATCCCCAAGACAGGGTTTCTCTGTACAGCCCTGGCTGTCCTGGAACTCACTCTGTATATCAGGCTGGCCTCGAACTCAGAAATCCGCCTGCCTCTGCCCCCTAAGCGCTGGGATTAAAGGCGTGCGCCACCACCGCCCGGCTTTTTTCTTAATTAGGTGGTGGCAGCTGCAGGTGTCATTTTAAACCTAATATTTCTGAATAATGTCAAGTCACGAATAGTGACTTTTAAATGGTATGCTCTGCATATCAGGATTTTAATAAGAAAATGGACTCCCATTATCTTGTCTGTTAGCAACCCTCTGACTCCTGAGAGGCTAAAGGCCAGATTTCTCCCAATTTTCATCAGGAGGTTCAATTATCTCAGTCTCATACACACACCACTGTATCTCATTCAACCTTCTGTACAATGTATTTACAAAAAACCAGTACTAACCATGATCTGATAAACAGAAAAGCAGTGATTTATCAGGAAAAAGAATTTTTAAAAAACAACTGTCAAATTTTAACATTCAAAGGAACACTTTTAAGAGATTATTAATGATGTCATTTTTCAATTTGTATGGCTTTACTGTCTAGCTGGTACTGCAACATAATTTACCTTTTATTGCAAATATATTTTAAATGGTGTTAAGCAGGTTGAGGTGAATAATTTAAGTCAGATATAGTAAATCTATACGTTCAAGGCACCCTGGTCTACCTACACAGTGAGTTTCAGGGCAGACCGAGTTATACAATGAGTCATTCTCTCATTTAAAAAAAAAAAAAAAAGAGGGAGATTTTAATCAAACAACTAATTTATAAAGAAACAATTTTTATATTTAAGAGATTTCCTGCAAGAACTACAGTGACGGCTTTCTTATCTCTAGTAGCAGTTAATTTGCATCATCCTACTCTCCAGGAAGAAACCAATGCTCAGCCTGCCCCATTTTTAAGTTTAATGGGACAGAAATATTCCAGATATGCAAATTTAATACAACTGAAGAAAGTCTCTTAATACAGCATATTCAGTACTCAATATCTTACTCAAAACAGGCACGCTGGAAAGAACAATATGATCACACCTCAGTTTGGCTTAAGGAAGCCAGCCACTCAACCTTTCCAACCTTATTTATTAATGCATGGAGCTCTATTTTCATTTCCTTTGAAAATCAACTTACCGAAGATTCACTGTCACGAATGAGGAAGTCTCCTTCATGCCCTCTTTCATTTAATGCCATTTCTGCCTGGTGCCTGGTGACTTTGCCATAATACCAAGGATTGCCAGCAAACTTCCCAGTGAGTGAAGGCCTAATGTAATCACATTGTGGAGGAGATGGTTCCAAACCTGAGGTTAATGGATTGTTTTGCATAATGGTAACGTAGTTTTTTGGCACCAGGCCAACCATGCCATTGATTTTCCTGCATTTCCACCACTCTGGGTCATTTTCCGGCTTTTCAATAACATCCATTACATCGCCTTTCTCAAAATTGAGTTCTTCATCATTGGATGAGCTAAACGGGTAAAGAGCCTGTACAACATGCAATACTTGACCCGTATTTAGGTTATTGACAACTGCTGCTAATTTCTCTGACAGAGAACCTACATGATCACCCAAAGGACTGTCACCTTCTTCAGTTACATAGTTTGAAGGAAACCATCCAATTTGTCCGTTGTAGCTGCCACGCCACCATCCATCACTGCATTTCTCCATGACGATCACCTTGGTCCCTTTTATCAATGACAACTCATCCTCTCTCTCAGCCATGTAGTTAAATTTCACAAAAGCAGGCATGTTAAGGTCATAGAGACGTTCTCCTGGATCAACAAAGCTATCATCAGCAGGAGATGCAGTATCTGGAACACTGGGTTTTCTTTTCACTTTTCCAATACCTGTTTAAATAAAGAGGAGGCCATAAGACTATAGCTTCAACTTGATTCACTTACCTTACCCAAGCCTCTAAATGTAGCAAACAGACTATGACATGATGGATCATCTTTTGGGAAATGAAATACAAGTTGTTCTTCCATAACCAAGCCAAATAAACTATTAAGTTTATCTTCTTTTCTCCTGCTAAAGCCAAGAAATAACTGCATAATAATAAAGTTGCCATGTTGAATTTTCTCGTGTTAAAATGGTTTACTTCTTTCATAGCTACAACTAAGAAGACAGACACTCTAATAATCCCACACTTGGACATTTTAGTTTATTGACCAAGATTTTGTAACGAGCTGTATAAAAATGAAACAACTATTTAAATTAGTACCTGTGTACATATAAAATTATATCTGGGTAATCTCATTTACTAATTTCTTAGTTTCCAAAGCCAGATCATATAATGTGTTATATATGTAACACACAATTATTAGCCTCTTTGGCCTTTTCATCTTTTCATATGAAAAATAAGATCACAGGCAAGCTCTCCATGTTTTCATGCTGCCCCTCTTACCGTGACATTTGCTCACTCCTGTGTTTCTCTGGTCCCCTGTGAGCCTTGCTGTAACAATGTCTTATACTCTATTACTTGTCTGCTTCCTAATAGAAGAGTCAGCTTCCTAGGGACAGAAAACTAGAATTTCCCCCTTTATCTTCAGTGCCTATAGTTTATATATTAGTGAGCAGGAGAAAGTAATTGATGAATGAACTAGTAAGTCCTTAGTTGAAAATATTTTTCCAAGATGGCATAGTTGGCCTTCTCTACATTAAAAAACAAAAAACAAAAAAACAAAAAAACCCCATATACTTTCCTTTTAACTTCTATAGATTTTTTCAGATTTACTTGAAGATTTAAACCCTTGCTCTATCTGGAATCTTAACACTAAGAGTTCTATCAACAGACACTGTTAGATGTAACCAACACCTCAAACCTGTATTCATGTCCAAATAAAAATGATCCCTCCTTTAAAAAAAATATCCTTCTATACCTTTAAATCAACTGTGTCCTTAATTTCCTTACTTCTGGCTAATGAGGTCATCATTATGAGAAATCTTTACAGCAGGGTGACATCACTAAAAATGGCAGAGTAGAAATTTCAGGACTTCCTCTAAAGATCAGTTAATGAGATGGCAAGCACTGTCAGTATCAATTTTGTAAATCATGGAATCTGGTGAAGAAAGCGAAGTGGCAGGGCAAGGCTCAGTGAAGAAAGCGCTGCTTCTGTTAAGATGCTGAAGCAGGAAAGAGGCCTTCCTACTGGTCTCCCTCCCCCAGTGCAGTTACTCTGAGGATAGCTACCTAACAGACCTCGGACCTCTGATTCCAGAGCTAGGTTGTCTTCCTAGGTGGATTGGGACAATGAAGAAAAATCAAAAAGCTGGAAAAGGAAGATAGTAAGAAAGGTAACACATGGGGAAATGAGGTACTTAAAAGCTCCTGTATGTTCTCAGGAACCAACATGATCACAAATGTGATCAGGGCTGGACGGATGCTATGGAAAAGTCTAGAGAAAAAACCCACCTTGATCTTTATCTCTGCTGACCTACAACTTAGTAGGTAAAGTCCAAGACAGAATTGTAAATGGCTTGGCCAAATATTAAAAGAGTATACAAGCATACAGCCAAACTATAAAAATGGAGATTTCCATTCCCCATTTTCTTTTGGTTCTGTATGTTTAAGAAAACAATGTCAAAATACTAGCTATGAAACAGATTTCATTAGCCATATGAATAAGAATAAAGACTTTACAAAAAATAATCAAACAATTCCTCAAAGATAAAGAACTTAAGACATTCTTAACTCATCACCAATAAACTTGTGCTTTTTAAGGAAATGTAAAAAATAGTCTTCTAGATGGAAATAAAAAAGACATCAGACAGAAGAAAAAAAATGAAGTCATACAAAGCAAGAAAAAAGAATACCACCAACAGAGACAAGCTAATGTGAACTAAAGTGCAAGAAGCCTCGACCCTAGCCAAAGAACAACATACAGGCAACTAAGGAATGCTGAGAGCAGACACCTTCCCCAAGAAGAGCACACTGGTTAATTCTCCAATGCCAAATTGTCAGCCCTGCAAACATACATAGGAGTAACACTATACAGAATGAGCAGATTGTATTAAATATTTAAGAACACACACACATACCAACACCACCAACAATTAAAGAAAAAGAGACCGTGTATTTCAAGGAGGGTGCAGAGCAAGGGTGCTTGGGAAGTGTTGGAGGGAAGAAAGTGAATGTGGAAATGTAATTAAAAGCTCATAAATTTTAAAAACAGAGAAGAAATAAACAACAATGGTAAATATAAAGTCAGTACTAGCCCAACTTTTTTCCTTTGTTCCTATATGATTTAAAAATACATAAATCATATTTTCAGCCTAAGTAAGTAGGCAGTGTATAAAGAGATAATATATAATGATATAAGGAACAGTTATTTATACCATCCAAACCACATTGGGAATGACTTAAACTTGTTAAAAACAAAATGCTAATTGTAATTTCCAGGGTAGTTTCCAAGGAAAACCTAAAAACTACAAAAGGAAACAGATTAAGAAAACAGCACATTGTAAGAAATGAAACACAAAGGAAGCAGTAATAGAGGAATTAAGATGGGGAGGCATAAAGGAAGAAAGTCCCTCTTCATCACTGATAGTATACCTAGATTCAAACCAACCTACCCTCCCACCCAAGGACATTTAAGCACTTCTTGTTAAAACGTCCCGGATCTTGTACTTCACAAATAACTGTATAATAGTTTGGGTTTTTTTTTTTTTTTTTTGTACTGAGTTTTTTGTTTTATTTTGTTTTTAAATCAAATACAAGGCATATCTTTCAGTGAGGAGTGTTCATGGTTTACTAATCTTTTGCATGCACTACACCATCGAAAACTGTATATGGAGCGGACATACAGCGTAAATAGTACAGTGAAATAAAATATTTTAAACTTTTCACTGAAAATTAAATTCTTAATCCAAATGACTTTTAATCCTAAAGAAAATATCTATAACTAGTTATAGATATTCCAATTATATATGCATTCTGATTACATATTACCAGAAAATAAAGAATTTCTAGAAAAATTCAACAACTAATATCTCAAATGAGAACACATTAAAAACAATCTGCATTAATCTAGAGATGAGAAATATTTAAAGGAAGAAATCTAAGGGCATGGTACAGTTTCCATACACTAGAGGCTCTCCATATCTCTGTGAACATGTCTTCAACAACATGCCTCCTCCTCTCCAACTACTACTATAACATACCACAGGCAGAACAAATTTCTTATAACCACTAGAACACTCCCATCTATTCTTCAAAACTTGGCAGAGATAATGTATTTACTCACTGAAGATTTCCTTTCCTCTCCCCCAAAGAGTCTATGTGTTTCTCCTTTTACTATTACAGTTTTTTTTTTTATTTTCACCTTAATGCTAAATACAGGCCGAGCATCCTGCTTTTCCCCACTCTCTATCCCCAGTGCCTCGCCTATATTAAATGTTCCATTAATCTTTACCAGAAAAAAGAACAAACGGAGGCAAATGGCTCTGTGAGTAAAAGTACTTCCTACCAATCCTAATGACCCTGTTTGACCCGGCATGATGGAATGGAGACCCGGCATGATGGAATGGAGACCCGGCATGATGGAATGGAGATCCGGCATGATGGAATGGGGATCCGGCATGATGGAATGGGGATCCGGCATGATGGAATGGGGACCCGGCATGATGGAATGGGGATCCGGCATGATGGAATGGAGATCCAGCATGATGGAATGGGGATCCGGCATGATGGAATGGGGACCCGGCATGATGGAATGGAGATCCGGCATGATGGAATGGAGATCCGGCATGATGGAATGGGGAACAAGCATCCATAAGTTGTTTTCTAACCTACTTATCTGTGCTGCGGTATGCACATGAACAAACAAGTGCTCATGTGCACGTGCATGGTGTGCACACACAATAAATAACTATAATACATTTTTCTAAACAAATGTATGTGTAACAGTAGGTTGTATTTTCCTGCTTTACAACTTTGTTTCTATTACCAGAAAATGGACATTACAATCTGCTATCAACAAAGGTTAATACAAAAATATTTTACAAAATAATTTTTAAAGTATTAAGTCACCTAACCATTTACGTGATAATTACCAAGGATTAGATCCTTTCTTTTAGATCAGCTTCAGAATCAATATTACTTTCCCCCAAAATTCCACCTATCTTCCTTTGTTCTGCCTGCTCATTATAATACGTAAGTCACACAGCTTACAGTTAACCAATATTTGTTTCTCATAGTTCTGGAAGCTGGAAGTCCAAGCTAAAGACTAAATAATGAGGTTTTTACTCCTTAGAGTTCAGTGCTCACATGGTGTAAGAGATAAATAAGCAAGCTTGCAAATGTTTTACACAATGGCACTAATCTAATTCATGAAGGTTTTTGCCTTAATAAGCTAGTCACTACCTAAAGCTCCTCCACATCTTAATACCATTCCATTGATGGTTAGGTTTCAACCTGTAAATTCTGGGAGTCACAGCTGATACACGGTAGCTCATGGTCTATAGTCTCAGTTATTAAGGAAAACTGAATGAACCAAGGAATCCAAAACAGCTTTGGCAACATAGTGAGATTCTGTTTGTTTTAAAAACAAACAAACAAAAACCCCACTACATTCATAGCACATCTTGATCTAGCATTTTAGTTTACCACAATCATCCTACCTTCAATTTGGTTTTTTTTCCCCAAATTATTTTATTCCATTGCTACTCTTATTCTGATTGTAAGTCTTAAGGGGTCTATTATGAAAACTTAAAAGACTTAAATTTATATTTTCCCCTTGTCATCTTATTTAATTTAAACAAGTTATTTAATTTTTAAACTTCAGTACCTTTATAAAATATTGATATGTATAAAACTATATTACAAAGTTTTGTAGAGTTTTTTTAAGTGTATATATTAGTGCTTAGGATAATACACAGCACATAGTAGGCACTCAATAGATAACAGTTGTCAGGTTTTTTTTGTTATTTTTCAGAATTATATAAGCCTTTATTATCATGACACAGTTGGACCAACCTGGCCAGGGTTGGGAGGGAAATAGTCACATATATACACTGAGGAGGGAGATAACTCTGAAGCAGTCATATTTGATGTTGTTCTTACTTCAAAAATGTTTGTATAGCTTCTGTCTATATGGTCTTCTCTAGAAATTTTATGTATGTTTGTGGGGGAGGGAGAGGGAGTCGACACAGGGTCTCACTAGGTAGTTCTGACTGCTCTAGAACTCTTCTGTAGATCAGGTTGGCCTCAAACTCAGAAATCTGCCTGCCGCGTACCTCCCAGGTTCTGGGATTAAAAGGTTTGTACCACCTTATCTGGCTAAATATTATTTACTTTTTTTTTTTTAGATTTATTTATTATATGTAAGTACACTGTAGCTGTCTTCAGACACTCCAGAAGAGGGAGTCAGATCTCATTACAGATGGTTGTGAGCCACCATGTGGTTGCTAGGATTTGAACTCCGGACCTGCGGAAGAGCAGTCGGGTGCTCTTACCCACTGAGCCATCTCACCAGCCCCTATTATTTACTTATTTAATGTCTATGTGGGGTTTTGTTTTGTTTTTGTCTACATGTATGCCTGCATACCACAAGGAAACAACAGATCCCATGGGACTAGCTATAAAAGTTTATGAGCCATCATGTGGGTGCTAAAAATGGAATCCAGGACCTCTGGAAGAGTAGTCAGTGGTCTCATCCACTGAGCCATCTCTCTAACTCCCTATAGCAATGTTTTTAACAAGAACAATGCATTATAACTTCCTCAAAAGCTTTTAAGACCCAACTGAATATGGTGGTAAACTCCTTTAATCTCAGTACTTCAGAGGCAGAAGCAGGCAGATTTCTGAAGTGAGGCCAAGCTGTTCTACAAAGTGAAACCTTGCTTAAAGAAAAAGATTAACTCAATCTCTATGATAGTGTTATTCTTTCTCAGGCAAATCTTTGTACTAATAACTCTTCCTTATATAAACTGCTTTCATATCCCTTAATAAACTTAATGTCAGAGTCTGAAAGCATCAGATACCAAGTGAACAAACTGCCACGTTTAGCTGGCCAGAATATATGTAAGAAAGCTGCTGCAGGCCCTCACCTGAGTAACTCTAAGACTTGAATCAAGGCCACCATGGAGTTCTGCACCAACACAACCACAGCAGCTCTTACTAAATTTTTTTCTTTGTGTCAGCCATTCCCAGGCTGATTTTTATCAATCTTTTCAATTTTTTATTAGGTTTTGCTTCCAATACTAGCTTTCTTTCACTTAATCACTAAGTAAATGCTCGACAGAATGGGTTCAGAGAAAGTATTGCCGCTTCTAATTCCTCCCTGAATTATCATCCCACTCTGTTCTTCTGCTCTCACGTCTTCAAACCTGCTTCTCCCTTGTGGACTTCCCCCGATTCCCACGACACACACAAGACTGTCAGACTTGTAGAGCTGGAAGGGACTTTCCAGGATCATCTGGTCTTGCCCAAAAGTTGATTTTTTTCCCAAACAGGAAATAAAAAAACAGTTTAGCTATGTATTAAGACTACAAAGCTAATACATAGTTTATCTGAGAGTAGAACTAATTTATTATAAATACAAATATATATATTACAGACCATTTTGCACTTCATCTCTTCATCTGTCTACATGAAATAAATCACAGATTATAATTATTTTATCTAAAATGACAAATATTGTAATTTTTGTTTTCAAAGTATCCTGACTACCAAATGAAGAACATATAATCCTGTTTTCTCTATTTTTCAAGTCCATTTAGAAGTTAGGTGAATGAAAACCTGTCTCTACTCTGACAAGGTTGCTAGCAAAATAAACATCAATATTATAGGGATTGAGGAAAGGAATATTTTGCTTACAAAACTATAAAATCTTAGTCCTTGGACTACAGATACAGTTAGGACTGAATATGCTTTATATGCATCATCTTTTAATATATTTTCTGGTTTATTAATAATTACCACTCATGCCAAGCATGGTGGTACATGCCTTTAATTCTAGTACTTGGGAGGCAGAGACAGGCAGATCTCTGTGAGTTTGAGGCCAGTGAGTTCTAAGATATCCAGGAACACACTGAGTAACCCTGTCTCAGAAAAAAAAAAAAAAAAAAAAAGCCAAAAAACCACTCATGACCACACCTAGATAGAAACCCACCTACATTATTAACAATTACGATCATCTAACTCCCTAACAGATTCTGCAAGAGTTAATATTTCATACAAATTTTAAAAAATTATTTTATTACATTATTTGTTCATTTATTTTGATATGTGTACGTGTATGTATGTGCACATGAATATGCTGAAGTAAGAGAACAGTTTGTAGAAATCAGTTCTTTCCTTCTACCATGCAGTTCTAGGGATCATATGGGTTGTCCGGCTTGATGACAAGTGCTGAACAATCTTGCCAAACCATCGAGCTGGTTTTTATACAGCTTGCATTAGATTCTCTATAAAAATGTGTTCATAAATTAATGAATAAAGAGCTGAGGGGAGCCTCAGTTAGTAACTACCTGCCCCACGAGCACAATAACCTCATTTTTTACCCAGAACCCAGGTAAAAAAGGCCAAGTGTGTTAACCCAATTTTATAATCCCTGAGCTGACGAAACACCTGGGGTGTGTTGGCAGCACAATTATGAGCTCCAAACCAATGAGAGAACTTGTCTCCCTGGAAAGAGGCGGCTGGTGCTCCTGAGGATGGCACCTGAGGTTAGCTTTCGGCCTCTATAACATGTACCCACATGCACACAGGCTTGTACACACACATACATACAAATGTGTAAAAGAAAATTAGCTTAAAACTGGAATCTCAAAGATCTAAAACTGTATTTGTTCTCTAAAAAGTAAATAGGAGTTAGAAGGGAGAATGTAGGAATCGGTCAGCCATCAAAGATAAGGAGGAGACAAAAGCCCACACACTGCAATGGCCACGTCCTCTTCCACAGTGCTTACTCCCTGCCTTTGCCTTTCTCTTGGACTCTCATTAGATCACTGTTTCCTTAGGCTTTCTGACTCTTAAGAGACTTCTAGAATAATTTCTCTCTTCACTTTTGTAAAGACACTTAGCAAATATTCAAAGAGATACAATCAAGCACACAATTATCGCAACCATGCTACCAGCAGAGCCAAGTTAAGTTAGCATAGTGGTTTACTTGTAAGTCAATACTTGTAGTTTACTAGAACTCTTATTAAATGTTATCTTGACATTATTTCAACAAAGCTTAAGTAAAATTCAGTAAACAAAACAACAACAAAAACCAAACCAAAATAAAACAAACAAAAAAAAACCCTATTATGTTACCTCAAAGGTTGAGAGTAAACAAATTGTTCACAACTGACTTGCTTTACTTCAAATGCCTGTGTGTGGTACAACTTTCTACTTCACATCCAAATCATGTATATCCTCTCCCTATTTGCTAAGCATTCACAATGAAACACTTTGAAATAATTTACCAGATCAAACTAACAGCAGTGAAAATATCATCGCCATTTACCTTCTATTTCACAAACAGCATAAAGTACCAGCTTACATAAACCCACTGAGTTCTTTCCATAAAGTTTCCCTCTGAATTCACAAAGAAAATAAAATCCAACTCAAAAATCTGGAACAAGAAAACTACAGACTTAATAAACAAAATAACTTACTGAAAAAATCTTTAAAGATGTTTAACCAATCCATTTTGAATAAAAATTCTGTGTTCTCTTTTCACAGTTTGTTGACACAGCTCCGGGATAATTTTCAGTGAGCTTCCTGGTCTGCTCTGTAACACTGAAACTTCCCACACCCAATCCATGTGACCTGGCCCACACCCAAGCAATAGAAAAGTTTTCAAAACTGAGGCTTCTCTTTTTCCAATACTGTTTTCTCCCCTTAAGCCATAAAATAACCCGTGGAACAAGTAACTCAGGGCAGCAGCAAAAACAGGAGTTGTAATTCACTCATTGTAACAGAAAAAATTAAAGCTAGTATGTTTCTAATAGTTAAAAATGAATACATACATTCTTCATTTCCCTTGACTTCCAAACAATGTCTCTACTAGCACAGCTATTGTGAAACAAATTCATTAAATTATATGAGTTTTAAGGTATCAAAATGGGGTGCAGAAATTCTGGGGAAAGGGGAGGTTAGATATTTGAACACAAAACCTAGATTCATATCATTTAGATGTGACCACTAATTTAATACAGTATTCCCAAACTCTGGGGAATGAAGACAACTATAACTGTAATATTCTGAGTACAGTTAACTGATGTTTCTCAAAATTAAGAGATAAGAAGTTAACTGGTCTGTCAAATGCCATGATAACTGCAGATTAATTAAAATGTTGAATATACCAGAAATGTCAGTGTAGAAACTGAAAACCCAATACTTTAGGAAGTTCTTTTTACTATATTTTAGCTTTTGCAGCTTAAAATAGTTTAAAAGAAGAAACATTTACCTTATATTGCCAATAATTATTAAAATACTAAACTATTAACTGTGCATTGAAATTTTAAAATACTATTTAATAATAGTATGTCAGTCATGCTACATTTAGTCCCAAACTGTCCACAAAAAAACTGTTTCCCTCTTTTTTTACAAACAGGCAAAGAATTATTAAGCAATTACATGTCTGTCTCCTTGAACACCACAATTAAATTTCTGTCCCTCCCAATTCCTTCCTGTCCATTAAGGAAAGATAACTTAAGAAAAGGGAGGAGGCCAGGCTTCCTCCTACATACTTCCTTCCTTCAGCTTAACCAAGGCCAGAGAGAAGTAGGCTCCCCCCATCTGCCTTACTTAATAAAGGCAGAAAAAATCTGAACCAAACACACAGAGTTAGAGAAAGAAAGACGTCAACAAAAGTGCAAAGTGACCAATCCTATAGATGCGAATATACAGCAATAACCCACTGGTATAAAACTCTCTTCAGTTAGAATAAAATAAAGTGATTTGTTTTTTAAGTGAGATTCATTAGCGTGTCAAAAAGGTTCAATAATGTGCCACATAACATAGGTTAACAGGATACAAAGGAACCAAGTCTGAACGCCAGGCATTCTTTTCCTTTCTCAACTAGTGGCAAACTTTCTGCAAATCAAAACTCCACAGGAGCTGTTGTAACAAGGTCAAAGTTGGGCTGGAGAGATGGCTCAGAAGTTAAGAGTACTGACTGCTCTTCCAGAGGTCCTGAGCTCAATTCCCAGCAACCACATGGTAGCTCACAACCACCTGTAATGGGGTCTGATGCCCTCTTCTGGTACTTATATACATAAAATAAATAAATCTAAAAAAAAAAAAAAAAAAAAAAAGCCAAAACTAAGATCTAAAATGAAAGCTGTTGCTTCTCCTTCAATAAGAAACAACTTACCTAAGGTGTCCTTCAGGTTTTTAACAATAGATGCTTTCCGAGCACTGTTTTTTCTTTCCACATAGTTAGAAGGGACAAAACCTGTTTTATTCATGGAATTTCGAACTCGCCACCAGGATTTAGAGTCATCCAGGAGCCATAATCGCTCATTCTTCTTGATATCCAGCTCTTGTTCCTGCTGTGCCACATAATCAAATTTGGCCACCACCACCACTTCTTCAGCCATCTTTCAGCAGCGTCAACACTGTAACACATAGAACATGTTTTAAATGGTGCTGAAGTGTAATTGTCTACATGCTTGTCCAAAAAGACATGCTTAAACATTTAAGAGGCCAGGAATTATGACTCATACCAGCAAACCTAACACTCAAAAGGCTGAGGCAAGAGGACTTTCATAAGGCTGAGGCTAGCCTTGGCTACATACTAAGTTTGAAGCTAGAATAAGCTACAGAGTAAAACCCTGTCTCAAAACTAATATACAAAACAGGAGATGGGCGGGGCACTATGCAGTTCAGTAGTAGATACTCCTAGCCCGTGCACAGCTTTGAGCTCAATTCCCAATACTATAAAAAAGAAATAAATTTAAGAGTATCAAAAAGTTAAAAGTGATATGAAAAATGCTAACAGGCAAGTACTAATTTTTAAAAAACACTTGTTCCTATTTGGTATTATATAAACTAACTTACATTTAAAACCACCGTTAGCAATGAAATTCACTACACAGACAACTGAACATTCCTCTTAAAGTAGATAAAATCAAACTTGTATACAACAAATAACAGATGCTTTCTGAACACTTTTGTCTTCCCATATAAGTTATAAAGTACAAAATTAAAATATATTGGTATAACTACAGGAGAAAATAACAGATTCATTATTATAAGGGATAATTTTTAACATATTTATCTCAATTAACAAAACAATCAAGGAGACAAAAGCATCAAGGTTATAAATAACACTGTATTAGTGAGATATAATCGGCCTATATAAAATGTTACTTCTAAACAAAAGAACATATATGGAACACATAAAAACCATCAGTCTGAGGCTAAACAAAGTCTTAGCCGTAAGCTCAGCGCCTGGAGGCTGAGGCAGCAGCATCACAACTCTGAGGCCTAGACAACATTTCAGATCTCAAAAACATCTCTCTCCTTTTATAGTGTTCTCTGGACTGAGAACCAAGTATAACGGATAAATGTGTATGAAAAATGAAGTAATAAAGGCAGGAGCAATGGCTCAGCTATTAAAAGTACTTCCCACTCTTCCAGAGAACCAAGATTTGGTTCCGACTCCCTACCTCAGGCAACTAGCAACCCATTTTAACAACCCCTTGTAACTCCATCTCTTCTCTCCTCTTTATCTCTCTTTCTCTCTCTTACACACACACACACCAAATAAATTAAAAATATTAAAAATAAATATTTAAACTGGAATAATGAAGCCCATTACTTTATAAACTGGCTTAAAAATTATTTTAAACTTTCATGTAACTGGCAAAAGAATTTATGAAGGAGATGTTTAGTTAAAGTTGGGGCTGTTAGCCATAGCCACTTAACACTCAGGAGTTAAATCTCTAAGCCCCTCTCTAATTAAAATGACAATTCTGGAAATATTAAGAAAAAGAAAAAGAACATGCAAATACTAGGAACCGCAACTGTATACTGCAAACAGTCAAAGGGAATAGTAACACAAACAACTTTATAAATAAATCTGAGGACAATAAAATACAATGATCAAACTCTATGAAAAATAAAAAAATATAATTGAATGAGTTAGTTGAATTGTTGGTTTGTTTTGTATTTTGAGGCACTGTTTCTCTGTGTAGCCCTGGCTATCCCGGAACTCACTCTTGTAGGCCAGGCTGGCTTCGATGCCATAGATCTACCTGCCTCTGCCTTCTGAGTGCAGGGATTAAAGGCATGAGCCACCACTGCCTAACTTATATGCATTATTTTAAAATATATATATATATATATATGCAAACACTGTCCTGAAACGTAAGTTTAGACTTGATCTCACTCTGCTTTCTTCAGAGAGATTGTTTCATAAAAGCAGATATGCCTCATGAAGCAAGCAAATAAATTCAGCCTTTTATTTTGGGTATTGACTACCATGTCAGTTTTCTCAACAATGAAGTAAGTACTTTAATCCAGAATTCAACATCCTTTTGCTAAGTATGTCAACAAGATAGATACAGACAAAGGATTTGCAAAAGCCTCAAAATCTGCCACACATTGTTTTATGCTTTGTAAGGGAATCACTTAAGTCAACAAAAATGCTTTTAAAAAGAAGAAAAAGAGACAACATGGTGTATAAGAAACACTGATGAACTAGGAAGGTGGTAGTATCAGTGGTAGTATTCTTGCCCAGAATGCACAAGGCCTCAAGGGTTTGATAGCCATCATGAGAAAAACATAGATGAGCAGAGAAATTTGGGGGAGGGAGTGAGGGGACGCTACTTGTATTACTGCAACTTGACGGTCTGAAATTACTTACGCACAAAGAATCTAAATTATTACTGACATATGTTGTGATTTAAGTTAGAATAAAAGCTGAGGAGGTGCTAATGTGCCTGCTATGCAAACCAGGGGAAGAATTTGATACCTAAGAATGCCAGATGTAGCAGCACACAACTGTAATCCCAGAGTTGGGCACAGAAAATTCCTAGGAGGTAGCATTCCAGAATTTAATGCCAGCCCATCTAGCAGTCTAGCTAGGTTCAGTGAGAAACCTTTTCTTAAATTCTTAAATATAAGGTAGAGAGCTATTAAAGAAGGCATGTAGTTGTCAACTCAACCTCTGACATACAGACAGACAGAGACAGAGACAGAGACAGAGAGAGAGAGAGATTTTGATTGATTTTACAATGAGCAGCCAGCTTTCTGAAACACTGGAAAACTAGAAGCAGGGATATTTTTCAAAGATAGGCTAAAGAACTATGGCTTCTCCCTTATACACCACACCTAATTTATAAAAGCTTAATGGACTTTATTTTGATACTTGACAACTGTCTTGAATTTTTTTCTAGAAAAGTGTGTAAAATTAATAATGAATATTTGGAAAAATATTATTTGCTGACAAACTATATATTCCAGAATTTAATGTCTCCTGTTTGGAGCATACTTGGATTATCCTTCTATTAGAACCTATTGTTATTTTTAGCAATATAACTTGGGAGACTAACTTTAGCTTCAAGCAACTGGATTAATCAAAGCCCCATCAGGATATCAGATTCACTTACTGAACTTTTAAGGCCAATTAAATGAAAGGAAAAGAGCCTTCAGAGAAAAGGTGAACGGCTTTTGAGAAACAAAAAGAAATTGTTTCAGGATGAGACCGGAACTATTTTATCAGCTGGAGGATGAAACTGACAGAAAGTAGAAAGACCGTTGCTTGGAAATGAGCCAGAACTGATTTAAAAACAAACAAACAAACAAACAAACAACTGCAGATGCCAGCCTTTGAACCTCCAGGACCCTGGAGTTAATAACAGGAAGATTGTCCATTGTCTCAGGCAATTTAGGTCATTCTTTTACTGTTATTTTCAGTTAGGTCACATTATAGGTAGGTTACCAGTTATCATAATGTGCTCAAAAATGCTAAAGTAATTTAAGACAATATTGAAGCAGAAACATATAAATCAATACAACTAACACACAGCCGCTTACACTTAACCTTTAGAAGTCTTTATTCCCAGTATACAAGTAAGTTTTAATTTATTAGGTTTTTAAAAAGTAGAGTACTTCAAATTACTGGTGATCTAAACATTTAAGTGATTTGTCTATATTTCTATTTTTCCTTCTCCCAAACATCTAAATGTTTCACACAGACCAACTAATTCAAAAGAAAGTGATTTTAGCAACTTTCTTTGATAAATCTTTCTAAAGCAATCAATTTGGTTTTCACAAAATAACCTTCTTTAGCACTGTTTATTTAATAAATGAAGGTTCTTAAACTTTCAGTAAGCAGATTTAATTCATGGGAACAGAACTGTACCAAAGGTATCCCGTTATACTCTTCATTAGCAGAAATGAGCAGGCCTAATCAGACAAGTCAGTTAAGAAACTTTTATTGTATAAAAGCATTCAAAACTAGAAGGGTTTCATATGAGGAGTAGCACTGCAAATCATGTTAGAGTAAGTTATTTAATGAATAACTGACACTAGAGTAATCTGTCCTTTAGGGGAAATAGTCCCAGGTTTCTACCTAAACAGGAACTTTTACTACAGGGGAGTACTGTCCTTTTGTTAAGTAAAGTGAAATTCCTAGATACTGTGTCAGGAGAGTAGGAGAGAGAACGGCATTAAAAATAGCAGAGAGACTGGAAACCCCTCTCTCTACCAAAGCTGACACCTAACAACCATGTGCAGAATGGGTTCAATCTTCAGCACAAAAACAAACAAACCAACCCTGAAAAGAGAAAGGAACACAGCTAGAGCATCTCACACAGGCAGGCAAAGACCTACACAACATGCTCAACCAAGAGGGAACAATAAACCAACATTTATAGAATCCTCTGCCCACCAAATATCAAAATACATATGCTTCAACATGTGCCAGGGAATAGATAGAAAGATAAACCATAGCTTAAGCCACAACAAAACCCAACAAATTTTAATAAACTGAATCACACAGTAATTGGACAACAGACTCACACTAGAAATCAGTAGCAGAAAGTATGTGGCAAAGTAATTTATCTTTTAAGGGTTCAAAAAGGCTTAGTCTCTAATATGAAAGTACTAAAAGGTAATGGAACTGGAAGTGTTGGGGTCTAGTAGAAGATAATTATGTCAGATGTGCAGCCCTTGGAAGAGACTAATGGAGTTCTAATGTGTTCTCAATGAAACTTCCATGAAGTCTTCTAAAGCAAGTGGCCCTGGTACATACATAGATCCTTTTGCCTTCACAGTTTACCTTATGTTCCTCTGACACACACTCCTAACCATGTCATTCGCCATGTGTTATGGTCAATGGGAGTCTACAGTAAAAACCAATGGGGCTGTATAAATTTATTCTTTCAGCTTCTAAAACAAAGAGTTAAATAAACATCTTTTCTTTATAAACTGCCTAAGCTTTAAGTATTTATTTTAGCAAAAACACCAACACTAAAAAAAAAAAAACCACCAAACTAATACAGATAATAGGAAAGTATCCTTAATGAAGATAAACAATACAATTCTGAATAATCCGCATGTCAAAGAAGAAATCTTCAAGAGAAACAGGTGTCATAATGAAATAGACCAGAATCTACATAGCAAATTCTAGACTAGCCAGACAGAGCTAAACAGGAAGATACTGTCAAAAAAAGAAGGTGTGTGTGTGTGTGTGTGTGTGTGTGTGTGTGTGTGTGTGTAAACAATTCATCCACTGAAGAATCTGTAGAGGTGGCATCAGTACCTAAGAAGATATTTATTAGCTATTAAAGTCACATTAAGATGTCACTACATAATATACCTATCAAAACAGTTACTTACAAAACTAATAATACTAAATGCTCAGACAAGTATGCTGAAACTGGCTCATTAATATGAAGCTGATAAAAAATAAAATGCTACAGATATGATAGAAGACTGTCAGTTTCTACTAACACTAAACATGCAACCACCACACACTCTTCCCATCCTGAGTGTTTCAATAAAACAAATAAAACTTGCGTTCAAAAGTTTGTACCAAGCCTTTATCCAATATTCAAAAAGAGCCATACAAATATCCTTTAACAAACGACTGCCTTAAAAAACTAGTAAAGCCATACCAAAGTGAGCAAGACTGATCCACAAAACCTGGATAAAGTTCTAAGGGAATTACAGGGAGTGGAAAAAAGCCAGTAATGATGACTGCTAACTCTGACTCCATTTACATAAAATTCTTAGAATGATATGTTACAGAACTAGAGCTAGTGACTAGAGAGAAATTACCAAAGCTATGAGAGAATGGGAAGGGGGCTGGAGAGATGGCTCAGCAGTTAAGAGCACTGATTCCCTTCCAAAAGACTTGGGTTTAATTCCCAGCACCTACATGGCAACTCGCCACTGTCTATTAACTCCAGCTCCAGAGGACCATACACCCTCACACAGACATATATGCAAGTAACACCAATGCACATAAATTTTTTTTAAAAATTAAAAGAAAAAGGAGAAAATGGGGACAAGAGAATTGTGGGTATGATGGTTTTGTTAGTCAGAGCTTTCTCTGACCACTAAAAACAAACAAACAAACAAAAAACTGAGAGAACTTATGTTGAGCTCAAACATCTTGGCTCACAATTTTGAGTTAGCCCATAATTAGCTAGTATTGGTGCCATGAAGGAACAGAGCCACTTATTTTATGGTTAAGAAGCAAAAGAGAAAGGAAGGGAGCTAAGCCTCTGAGAGAACATATCCTCCCTCCAGCCTCAAAATGACCCAAAGATCTCTCCCTAGGCCTCAGCACTTCAAGGGCCCATCACTTCCCAACAGCACCGAGGGCTGGGAAGCAAGCCTTCTTTTTTTTTTTTTTTTTTTTTTTTTTTTGGTTTTCCAAGACAGGGTTTCTCTGTGTAGCCTCTGGCTGTCCTGGAACTCACTCTGTAGACCAGGCTGGCCTTGAACTCAGAAATCCGCCTGTCTCTGCCTCCCAAGTGCTGGGATTAAAGGCGTGCGCCACCACTGCCCAGCAAGAAAGCAAGACTTTTAACACACAGACTTTTGAGGGGCTTAGAAATCACAGCAGCGACAAATCAGCAACATGACAGATTTTTTTTTCTTCATAAAAGAAATACACTGTCTGTTGACTGTGTCAACATTAATAGTCTGATTGTGATACTGTACTATAATTCTGCCAGGTGTTACCACTAGAATAACTTGGTCTTTCAGTAAATTCTAAGGTTTCTTACATTACATGTGGATTTAGAATTATCTCAAAATAAAGTTCAAACATAAAACAAAAATTAGCACATTTAGCACTTAGTGTATTGCTGCTGTAACTCGTTAACATTTAGTAATTTTAGAAAACACAAATTTATTATCTTACAGGTTTTTTTTTCTGAGGGTCAGAAGCTTAAAATAGTCTGGTGAAACCTATAACACTTACTAAGCAATATTTTCAAATGTATACACATAAATAACCAGGTAAAGTAAAAAATCAACAAAACTAAAATGCATTTACTTTTTTTTGTTGGTGGTGATTGATGGTGGTACTAGAATCCAGGGCCTCCCACATACAAAGTACATTTTACCAATGAACCACATCAATGTGTGTTTAAAAGCTTTTGAGACAGGGTCTCAGTAAAGCTGCCCAGGTTGGCCTTGAACCTTCAAAATTCTCTCTAGCTAGTATATTTTATGTCTCTTTGCCATTCTTTTTCTTTACTCTTCCATGTTCTTTTCTGAAGAAACTAGATTCATCTTTCCTATAGTGCATCCCCCATCATGAGTTTGGCCTATAATCAAAGCATGTGGGAGATAGAGGCAGGAAGGTCACCATAATAAAAGTTCTAGACTAGCCAGAACTACACAGGAGGATCCTGTCTCAAACTAACTTACTAACTATAACTACTTAAATGAGAAGAAGAGAAATCAATTCCAAAGAGTTGTCCTCTGACTTCCACACATATGCCATGTCATGTGCATCAGGATGCAAACCTCCCTACAGAGACTACTTAAAATACATTTTCACCTAACATAGACCAATAATTTAGAGAAACTATAAATCAATGAAATTTTATAATATTTAGGGGTTATATTTGCTCATAATTTTTAAAACTAGGGTAGGGTAATAGTTTGTGTAAGGGCAATTTAAGTTATAAACAGGCTCCAATATAATAGCCAATCATGAGTTTCTTAACTTGGCGTAGAACATAACTAAATTTGCTTTATTCACCCTCATTTCAAAGTAAGGGCTGGAGGGATAGCTCATCAGTTATGAGCACTTATTCTTGCAGAGGATCTGGGTTCTAGTCCCAGAACCCACACAGAGGGTCCTACACCTTCTGACCTACATAGGCACCAAACAAGTCCATGGTGCAAAGACATACTTGCAGGTAAAATACCCATACACATTAAAAACATTTTTTCAAAACAAAACCACTGTATTAGTATTTACATATGAAATTCTTAAAAGTAAATAAAATGTCTTTAAAGTTATAATCATGTATGAGTGTGTATATATATGTGTGTGTATATATATGTGTGTGTATATATATATGTATATATATGTTTTTAGCTTATAAACAAAGATTCTTACAGTAATGTGTTCAAAGACTTTCCATTTCATGATATATATCTAGGGAATTTTAAAGAAAGATGTTGTCTCTATTAAAAAAAAAAAGAAAAGAAAAGAAATACAACTTAATTCCTAAATTGCAATTCTACCAATTCTGTACCATTAAAATCTCAGAAAATTAAATTCTAAGAAATAATTAACTTGAAATTTTCAAGACTGCTCCTTCCCTACTTTCTATTTGTTTTTTGAAATTTTAGATGTAAGATATGCTTTCCCAGTCATTAATAGTCTCCCAGCCAAAAAAAGCCCAGGACCAGATGGGTTTAGTGCAGAGTTCTACCAGACCTTCAAAGAAGATCTAATCCCAGTTCTGCACAAACTATTCTACAAAATAGAAGTAGAGGGAACTCTACCCAACTCATTCTATGAAGCCACAATTACTCTGATACCTAAACCACAGAAAGATCCAACAAAGATAGAGAACTTCAGACCAATTTCCCTTATGAGTATCGATGCAAAAATCCTCAATAAAATTCTCGCTAACCGAATCCAAAAACACATTAAAGCAATCATCCATCCTGACCAAGTAGGTTTTATTCCAGGGATGCAGGGATGGTTTAATATACGAAAATCCATCAATGTAATCCATTATATAAACAAACTCAAAGACAAAAACCACATGATCATCTCGTTAGATGCGGAAAAAGCATTTGACAAGATCCAACACCCATTCATGATAAAAGTCTTGGAAAGATCAGGAATTCAAGGCCCATACCTAAACATGATAAAAGCAATCTACAGCAAACCAGTAGCCAACATCAAAGTAAATGGTGAGAAGCTTGAAGCAATCCCACTAAAATCAGGGGCTAGACAAGGCTGCCCACTTTCTCCCTACCTATTCAACATAGTACTTGAAGTCCTAGCCAGAGCAATTCGACAACAAAAGGAGATCAAGGGGATACAAATTGGAAAAGATGAAGTCAAAATATCACTTTTTGCAGATGATATGATAGTATATATAAGTGACCCTAAAAATTCCACCAGAGAACTCCTAAACCTGATAAACAGCTTCGATGAAGTAGCTGGATATAAAATTAACTCAAACAAGTCAATGGCCTTTCTCTACACAAAGAATAAACAGACTGAAAAAGAAATTAGGGAAACAACACCCTTCTCAATAGTCACAAATAATATAAAATATCTTGGCGTGACTCTAACTAAGGAAGTGAAAGATCTGTATGATAAAAACTTCAAGTCCCTGAAGAAAGAAATTAAAGAAGATCTCAGAAGATGGAAAGATCTCCCATGCTCATGGATTGGCAGGATCAACATTGTAAAAATGGCTATCTTGCCAAAAGCAATCTACAGATTCAATGCAATCCCCATCAAAATTCCAACTCAATTCTTCAACGAATTAGAAAGAGCAATCTGCAAATTCATCTGGAATAACAAAAAACCTAGGATAGCAAAAACTCTTCTCAAGGATAAAAGTACCTCTGGTGGAATCACCATGCCTGACCTAAAGCTTTACTACAGAGCAATTGTTATAAAAACTGCATGGTACTGGTATAGTGGCAGACAAGTAGACCAATGGAATAGAATTGAAGACCCAGAAATGAACCCACACACCTATGGTCACTTGATCTTTGACAAGGGAGCTAAAACCATCCATTGGAAGAAAGACAGCATTTTCAACAATTGGTGCTGGCACAACTGGTTGTTATCATGTAGAAGAATGCGAATCGATCCATACTTATCTCCTTGTACTAAGGTCAAATCTAAGTGGATCAAGGAACTTCACATAAAACCAGAGACACTGAAACTTATAGAGGAGAAAGTGGAGAAAAGTCTCGAAGATATAGGCACAGGGAAAAAATTCCTGAATAGAACAGCAATGGCTTGAGAAATGGGACCTCATGAAACTGCAAAGCTTCTGCAAGGCAAAAGACACCGTCAATACGACAAAAAGACCACCAACAGATTGGGAAAGGATCTTTACCTATCTTAAATCAGATAGGGGACTAATATCCAATATATATAAAGAACTCAAGAGGGTGGACTCCAGAAAATCAAATAACCCCATTAAAAAATGGGGCTCAGAACTGAACAAAGAATTCTCACCTGAGGAATACCGAAAGGCTGAGAAACACCTGAAAAAATGTTCAACATCCTTAATCATCAGAGAAATGCAAATCAAAACAACCCTGAGATTCCATCTCACACCAGTCAGAATGGCTAAGATCAAAAATTCAGGTGACAGCAGATGCTGGCGAGGATGTGGAGAAAGAGGAACACTACTCCATTGTTGGTGGGATTGCAAGCTTGTACAACCACTCTGGAAATCAGTCTGGCGGTTCCTCAGAAAATTGGACATAGTACTACCGGAGGATCCTGCAATACCTCTCCTGGGCATATATCCAGAAGATGTCCCAACCGGTAAGAAGGTCACATGCTCCACTATGTTCATAGCAGCCTTATTTATAATAGCCAGAAGCTGGAAAGAACCCAGATGTCCCTCAAAAGAGGAATGGATACAAAAAATGTGGTACATTTACACAATGGAGTACTACTCAGCTATTAAAAAGAATGAATTTACGAAATTCCTAGCCAAATGGTTGGACCTGGAGGGCATCATCCTGAGTGAGGTAACCCAATCACAAAAGAACTCAAATGAAATGTACTCACTGATAAGTGGATATTAACCCAGAAACTTAGTATAGCGAGATATAAGGTGCAATATGCAAAACATATGAAACTGAAGAAGAACGAGAGACCAAAGTGTGGACACTTTGCTCATTCTTAGAATTGGAAACAATCACCCATGGAAGGAGTTACAGAGACAAAGTTTGGAGCTGAGACAAAAGGATGGTCCATCTAGAGACTGCCATATCCAGGGATCCATCCCATAATTAGCCTCCAAACGATGACACCATTGCATACACTAGCAAGCCTTTGTTGCAAGGACGGTGATATAGCTGTCCCTTGTGAGACTAGGCCGGGGCCTAGCAAACACAGAAGTGGATGCTCACAGTCAACTATTGGATGGATCACACGGCCCCCAATGGAGGAGCTAGAGAAAGTATCCAAGGAGCTAAAGAGATCTGCAACCCTATCGGTGGAACAACATTATGAACTAACCAGTACCCCAGAGCTCTTGACTCTAGCTGCATATGTATCAAAAGATGACCTAGTTGGCCATCACTGGAAAGAGAGGCCCATTGGTCAGGCAAACTTTATATGCCCCAGTACAGGGGAACGCCAGGGCCAAAAAATGGGAATGGGTGGGGAGAGGGTGGGGGACTTTTGGGATAGCATTGGAAATGTAATTGAAGAAAATACGTAATAAAAAAAAAAAAAAAGAAAGAAAGAACTACCTTCAAAAAAAAAAAAAAAGATATGCTTTCCCCCACAACGGTAATTCATTGGTTTACATAAAAAAGGACTCTAAACAAATTCTCTTAAATGTTCTGACAGAACTAAACTTATTTTTAAAAAAGGATTTATTTATTTTATGTGAGTACACTGTTGCTGTCTTCAAACACACCACAAGAGGGCATCGGATCCCATTACAGATGGTTGTGAGCCACCATGTGGTTGCCAGGAATTGAACTCAGACTGGAAGGGCAGTGTTCTTAACCTCTGAACCATCTCTCCAGCACTCTCAATATTAACTTGTAACTATGGCCTATTATTTGTTGTTTTGTTCTGAGGCAGGGTTTCTCTATTATGTAGTTCTTGCTTCGCTGACCAGGTTTGCCTTGAATTTCCAGAGTGCTTTCTGTCTCTGTCTCCCAAGTGCTGGGATTAAAGGCATGCACACCTGGCTACACCCTCTGTTCAACACCCTTTTGCTTAAACTTAGCCTAAGTTTTCTAAACCTCATCTATCAAATTTAGCTAAAATTTGCTTTTTTTTTTAAACACATACTACTGTCCATATCACATCCCCACACAACATGAGTTAAGATTATCTACAGGAACATGCCTATCTCACTAAGAGGGATCAAAGCACAGGATGACTGGCAAGAGGGAAGTAAAGTCAAAATTGAACTGAACTCTCAGCACTCCCAAGAGAAAACAAAAACTAGGAAAATTCACGTGAAAGGAGTTCTTAAACATTCACCTATACTTCCACCAGGTGGCGCTATTAGCTGTGTCCCAATGTTGGTGCCTTCCTGTGTTCTGCTACTGGAATTCCTTTCCAGGACATCAGCATGCTCCTTTTTAATTACATGCTTCCAAGTGTCCTTAACTGAATCTATGTACAAACACAGCAATAAACAGCTAACTAGATAATACAGTGCTCTAAGAGGGATCTGGGATGAGGGGGTGGGGAGATGATAGGGCCAATTCTCATAGAAATGGAATAGTAGTGGAGAGGGAGAGAGCTCTAAACATAGTTTGCCTCCTGCAGACATGAGGACCTGAGTTCAAACCACAGAACCCATGTAAAAAGAAAAAGCAGAAATGGAAATGGTGGTGTACTTGTAATCCCAGCTCTGGGAAGGCAGAGACAAAGGCAGATCTCCAGGGTCAGCCAGCCTAGTGCAATTAGTGCATTCCAGATTGGTAAAAGGTGCTGTCATAAACTCCTCAGGACAGCTTCTGAGGAGCACACACACAAACACACTCACTCACAAATTTACTTACCTTGGAACTCAACAACAGGTTAAATAAACATTTTAAAGCAAAAGCAACCACATAGCTTTATCTGTCTGTACCTCAGATAATGAATGGTCTGAAGCATAGAGGGCCTGGATTGCCTCAATGAAAACCCCCAGTCCTTGCCTGTGTTTCTTTTCCCGTTTAACACTGGACTGCTACAAGCACTTTGAGGAGAGATTTTCTTTTAATTAGACCCCTATTCTTTCCAATATAATTATGCCTGTCTCTTTGACTGGCTTGTATTTTAATACTTAGTTACACCAAAAAGGGCTTTACTGTATGTAAATCAACTAAGTATGGAACCAAACAGCTACCAAGATGACTTAAAACACAGAATCAGTCTCCCACATACATAATCTTATATTGTTATTCAATACTCACTAAATTTTATATACCTTCCAACTGTTCATACTTTTTGTGACAGCCATCAAATTTGGAGACAACTAAATATTCATAGTAAAAGAGAAACTAGCATCCTACTATTATAAAATTGCCTTGTCTTTATAGATCCCTTAGTCAACTACAAATCTAAATCAATGAGTACACCAGACCAAAATATCTATACTTCACCTATTTCTATAAATTAATTAAGAACACCTAATATTAAGTTTGTCAAGACAGTCACTTGTGATCTCAAATGCCCTTAACCCCAGTACTCAAAAGAGACACAGGCAGATCTCTGAATTCAAGACCAACCTGGTCTATATAGAAAGTCCCAGGACAGCCAGGGCTACTCAATGAGACCCTGTCTCAAAGAAAGGCTATCAAACCATCTAACCAGGAAACGCTGAGGAAGGAGAATGTTTGCCATTGGCATAGGTCATGAGCAATGGGACCCTTTTTTGGCAAGTTAGATGTTCCTGTCTGAAAACAACTAGTGGCGGAGGAAGGGGGGGGGGGACATCTACAGGGAAATCTACCATGCTAGTTACACATACAGTCTGCTGTGCTTTAACTCATCACTTGACAATTTCCTGTTTCTGATAAGAATCAGCTAAGTAACAGTACCCAAGTAACTAAGTCAGGAAGTTTAGATGGGTTACAATCTCTCAGTGAACTATGAAAGGAGAAAAATCAACAATAACTTTGATATGCTACAGCAGGCATAAAGAGAAGGAAATTTACAAGATTACTGTAATCAACATTTTAAGCCACAACATCATATAGTTTATATTGCTAAATATTCTAACTAATGAAACACTCTACTACTTACAAAACAAAAATTAGAAGCACATCAGAAATAGAGGATTAAATCAAGTTGTTTTGTTGAGTTTGGTTTGGTTTTATTTTCTTATTGTTTGGTCAGTTGTAATCACATGTAGCCCAGGCTGGCCTTAAAACTCACTATATAGGTGAGGATGATCTTGGCTTTGAACTACTGATATTCCTACCTCCAATCCCAAATGCAGAAATTTTAGACCTGTATCACCATGCTCAGCACGATTAGGTTCTTTTAAAGATAGGGAACAATTTTATCATATTTTATTCAGGTTTGAATGATTACTTTGGATACATAACCAAGATGAGAAAACAAGAAAGATGAAAAAGTAAAAGGGTATTGTGCATATAAAATTCACTTGTTCATTCAACAAATATTAACTGAATAAATGTACACTAGGAGAACAAACCAAGTTCTGAAAACAAAGGAAGAGAAATCAAGTATTCTGCTAATAAAAGGAATTCTAGTGAAACTCCTGTTTCTTCAACTCATTTATACACGCCTTAGACTAACACAAGAGTAACACATTCCCTATATGATGATTTTGTCAGTCATCACAAAATCTTACTTTCTATCCTCTCTGAATTAAAATAAATTTACCCAAGATTACATCCTCTCGGGCTGGAGAGATGGCTCAGGGGCTGCTCTGCCACAGAAAGGACCCAGCTTCTGCATGGCTTCTCTCAACTATCCCTAACTCCAGTCCTGACATCCTCTCACACACAGACAGACAGACATGCAGGCAATAACACCAATGCACATAAAAAACAATAAATAAAAGAACATACCAATTCTGGAATCTGAAGAGAGGATTATGTTTTATAATAACTAAAGGAGCAACCAGTAAAATAGTAAACAATCTTGCTAAAGTAAATTACAATCATACAATTATAATACAAACTGTGAAAATGTATAACAAAGAATTGCATTAATATAAGACATTAGTTATTAGTTAAAGAGTTATTACCCTAATCCTTAGGTTACTGGATGGCTAAGAAACAAAATAGAATCACAATTGACTACATCCATTTTAAAGTGTTCTGAATGAGATAAAAATAACTGATGGGGTCAAGGATGTAGCTCTGGGTATATCGCCTGCCTAGAGCATGAAGCTCTGCTGAGCTCAATCATCATCACCACATAAAACCAGATGTAGTAGCACATGCCTGTAGTTCCAGAACTGGGGAGGTAGAGACAGAGGATCCAAGATCATCCTTAGTTTAAAGCCAGGATGAGTTAAAAGAGACCCATCTCAAAACAAGAACAAATTTACCAACAAGGAACACTGAATTACTTCTACTTAAAATTTCACATGTAAAGCTGGAGACAATCCTCAACACACACACACAAATCCTATGTTGAAATCCAAGCCCCAGCACCTTAGAATATGGCTATCTGGGTAGCTTCAGAATGTAAATGAGATAAATGAGTTTACCAACAGGCCCTTATCCAGTATGACTGGTGTTCCTGTAAGAGAAGTTTGGTTCACTTAAAGAGAAAGCAGTTATCCAGAAGCCCAAGACAGGAGGAAAGTTAACATACAGAAGAGGAGGCTCTCAAGAACTCTGCTGATACCCTAACCTCAGACTTACTATCTCACCAAGGCTCAAGGGTTATGGAAGAAGAGGGGACAGAAAGACTGCAAAAGCCAGAGGCAATATACAAGGAAACTGGTTTTCCAGACACAATATGGCAGCTGCATATGAATTCATGGCAGTCGTAACAACACGCACAAGATCTGCACAAGCTCAAGCCAAACAAAATCTCAATGTGGAGGGGAGGGACACAAAGTCCTAAACCTATTGAGGAACTATTGGTAAATGACAGCTACCAGGAAAGGGTGGTTTTAGTTTTAAGGATGTGGCCCCTAGGTGGTCTAACTAGTGCCAGTGGAAGGCCATATAACTCAGTGTAGTAGATAGGTAGTACTAACATGACTTCATGGGTTTAAAAAAAAAAAAAGGTGAAGACACAAAGTTGGGTGGATATGGCTTGTGGGTATGGGAGGAGATGTGCAAGAGGGATGAAAATGTTCAAAATACAATGTATGAAATTCTGAAAGAATTACTAAAAACACTTTTTAATATAAATTCCAGGATTGGCAAGACAACTCAACAGTTAAGAGCATACATCATTCTTGCAAAGAACCAGAGTTTAGCTCCCAACACCCATATCATGTGGCTAACATTTGCCTATTAACATCAGCTCCAAGGGATCCAACACCTCTGGTTTTCGCAAGCACCAGCATCGATGTGTATACACACACACACACACACACACACACACACACACACACACCTATACATTCTATGACTTATTAATTACATGTATAGGGAACTGGTCTATTATTACTTTAAAATCCTAGCACGTTTCACAGCACTACTCCTCTGTCAGACACCTCCATTTGCCTTTCTTAGAAATTTCCTGTTGCAACCCACCCTAAACCCAGTTAACTGTATGACCAAGCCAATGATCTGGATTAATAAACCCTATTCAGTCACCTCCCTCTCAACTCGCTGCCCTTGTATCCTTTTAACAGGATTCAAGTGAATGTACAGTAACAGCATTCTGGCCATATACATAAGGAGCCAAGCAGCTTACTAAGATAATGAAGCATCCTTTAAGTGGTCTCCTGTTCCCAGTCTCACTTTCTTCTATTTGGAAGAATTTAATTGTCATTTTTAGAAAAAGTTAGCTGGAAACGTGAATTTTTCCTTTACTATTTACTAAGTGGCCTTGAGAGTTAAACTGAATGAAGTTTCAAATGAATTTGCCTTGAGTTACAATGAACTTATTATTTTTGTGGTCCTTAAAACTCTACAAAGACAAGAACTCTTTCAACACGAGAGAAACTAAAGTCATGAGAAAATTCTAGGAAGGTGGCAAAAGAGGAAGTCACAAGAATGTCTCCAAACCTAGATTAGCACTAGCATAATCTGGTCTGGTCTGATCTATTCAGGGAATCCTAAATAGAGACCAGTACAAGGCAACTTCAGTGCAAAGTTATGAAATACAAGGTATTGCTAATCTGAGTTGATTTCAGCTCATTCTGCGGGCAGTGACTACCTGCTCAATACCTTGGCAGTCATACATTCCATTTCTCCCAAATGTACTTCCTTCTCAGATTGAAGGAAATTTAAAGAATTCATATTCTCTCTCTCTCTCTTCATTCTCCCTCCATTTTTCTGTTATACTCTTTTAGGAGCCAATAATAGATCAAAATATTCAAAAGAAAACAAACACACTGAAGTACTTAAAAAGGCAATGCGAATACCAAGAAAAGGTAAAAGCAGACGTGACATGGGATCTGTGTGATATAATCAAGAGAACTAACCATTGTGGGAATTCTGTTACACACACACACACACACACACACACACACACACACCATTGTTAAACTGCTGTCATTTGAGTCCAAGTATCTGGATGGTATTCACTCTGAGTCTATTTGTATGTAGTTCACATCAGAATTGACTTAGATGTTCACGGGTCTACATATTTTTGGTTAAGAACTGTGCCAATATTGAAGCAATCTGCCCTTACAATTTGTTGGCTATATTGCTGAGCAAAAAGTGTCCACTTCACCAAACAAGTCATCAGGTCAGTTACCAGAGCTCTACCTGGCTACGTGTGTGAATGCTTGTGGTACCATTCAGCTGGAGTTCAGGAACAGGACAGCCTGTTAGCAATCACTGCTGACAGAGCTTACAACCCTAAGCCTCTGTACACACCACTACACATCTACACATTTCTCAGATCCCACCTCACGTCTATACTTGACAGATGTTGGGGCTATCTCCACCAGCAGCTAGCTACTGTATGGGGCTATGGCTTCAGAAGAGCAATTCAGGTACCAATGTTCCTACTCACCACTAGCCTGGCCAAACCTCCCCTCAGCAGCCACCAGCTTATAGATGCTTAATGGCTCAGCATCTATAACTTCCTGGCAAGAAAAGTACAGCAACAAAGAATCACACATCCTTAACTTAGTAAGGCAGCAAACTTCTTAGGTGAACAAACAAGCAAACAAGAAAGGAGTCAGACTATAGCTTTCAATAATACCCCTGTAGATATAATGCTTGAATTAAAAGACGAAGACTGGGTGCTGGGGAAATGGTTCATTCAGTAGGATGCACAAAACATAAATGCAGATCTGAGTTCAGATCCCAGCACCCATATTTTAAAAATAAATAAATAAAAATTTAAAAAAAGGACAAAGTAGTGTGTATTTGTAATCTCTCGGTTCTGAGGACATGAAGGCAGAAGGATCTCTGGTTTACTGACCAGCCAGTCTACTGATTCAGTGAGTTTCTAGTTCAGTAAGAGACCCCACTTCAAATAAATAAGGACGATAACAATAAAGGAAACTATCCAACATCAGCCTCTGGCCTCCACATGCACAAGTGTGTACGAGTATGTGTGACACACACACAAGAATACATATACATATGCTCAAAAGGATTTTAAGGGAGGAAGTCATAACTGAATACCCACCATTACAGCTACTGCTATCATTCATTAATATCTATGCTCTCCTCATCAGCTTACTGCTATCCTACATTTTTTAGAAATGCATAAATTTCTACAAAGAAAACATGACTTGGCTAGGACCAATACAATATGGATAAAAGCGATAAATACCACTTCCAATCCAGTACCTTAAGTCTTCCTATCACATTTCCATTTTCAAATCAACATCAGAAGCCATTGCTGATTGTGGTGGTAACATAAAAAGACAGAAGAGCTTATGTCTCTAAGTAAGTGCATGGAGCAAAGTTACCTCAACACACACCTCAGACAACAGTGATATCTGAAAGTAGTATGAAATCCTGTGTTGTCACTAAGATTTGTGGCTTGTTGGACTCAGTAATGAATCATAACCTAATATAGAAATCTTAAAAACATTTCTCTAGCTGGTGTGTAAAATAATTTTTTAAAAGCTAATAAAGAGATTAAAAAAAAAAAAAAAAAGACTGATTAAGCCAAAAAGCATCATGGCTCATGCCTATAATCCAATACCTGGAGGAGGCAGAATGACTGCCATGAGTTTATGGCCAGGGGCTACAGTGAGTTACAGTCAGCCTAAACTAGAGTTCTGAAGAAAAATAAAAATGTATATTCATACTGTAGAAGAGTAGGTCTCCTTTACTTTTTCATCTTGGTATGAAAAACTCTTTTCCATTAAGTCCCCACTCCCTCCTCCTCCTGGCTCCTAGAGGACTTGAATCTCTGAGTTTGAAGCCATCTTGGTTTACAAAGAGAGTTCCAGAACAGCCAGGGCTGTTATGCAGAGAAACCCTGACCCCAAAACAAAACAAAAACAACAGCAACAACAAAAAGAATATTGCCTAATTTTTTAAAAAAAGAGAAATTATATTTTTCTAATTAAAAAATACAAATCTAAGTCGGGTGTGGTGGCTCACGTCTTTAATCCCAGCACTCGGGAGGCAGAGGCAGGTGGATTTTTGAGTTCAAGGCCAGCCTGGTCTACAAAGTGAGTTCCAGGACAGCCAGGGCTACACAGAGAAACCCTGTCTCAAAAAAAAAAAACAAAAAACAAAAAACAAAAAACAAAAAAACAAAAACAAAACAAATCTAACAGGAGGTACATTATTGATAGCCTAAAATTATTACAATAACTCTGAAACATTATTGTAAATGTTGCTTTTATTTCCTCAGGTGAAGTGATGAGAGCCAAGCTGTGCAAACACTCGACCTGAGCTGAGCCCAGAGTGTTCCTAGGCCTGAAGGCTTCTAGTTTCCATACTCTCTCATCTTCTGCAGCTCTGAACCTAGAAGGCTTCAGCTTCCAGATCCCGTCTGCTAACCTAGGCCTAGAATGTCTCAGCCTTCAAGACTTACTGCTGGATAAACTCTCTCTTTCTAGCTCTCTCTGAACCCTGGCTGTCTGGTTCAAATCCGCTGTTCTGGCTCAAACTCCTTTCTAAGCTAACTGATTCAAAATGGCTTCTCTCAGCTTCTGACTGGATTGCTCTGCTTGGAAAAAATGTCCCTGAACTCCATGAACTACACTCTCTCCCCGTGCTGCTCTGAAGCAGCCTCTCTTTTCTGTCTGACCTCATGACAGTTGACTTATTCTCTCTCTGACTCATTCCAGCCAGATAGCACAGACCTAGAAGGTCTTTGGATGTGATCCCTTGGCAGAGCAGCCATGTTGCTGGATTAAAATTCCTCCATACACTATTGAGAGGTCTAAAAACCTTAGGAATAAAAATTTTCAGTTCGCCAGGAAGCAATCTAGGCTCCTTAGAGGAAGTTGTTGTTGACCAGTGACAGACCTGACTTAGGGAGGGTAAGTCTAGAGCTGAGTCAGCTCCTCAGACACTGGCTCAAGGGGATAACAAGGCTAAAACAGAGCTGGTTTCTAAAAATTCTTCAAGGTATCACTAAATATAGTGAAACTAACATAGCAGCCAATCAAAAATGCACTAATGTCATTGCTTTGCTGGCTCCCAATCAATCATATTAGAGGTTACCTAACCTTCTGGAAATTCCCCTAGCCCTGCAGGAAGGGGAGCCTGCTCCCCTCTGGTGACTACATTTTAATGAATGGTTGACCCCTGCATGCCGGTAATTTCTGCAGAACAAACTTCTTTGCCTTGGCATACTTCTTGATTCTGGAGTCTTCCTTCAGTGATTTTTGAACCTTAACAGTATAGTTCCCAAAAAATATTATAAATAGAACTTTTGCACAATCTAACAAAGGACACAGTCACAAAAAGACAGTAACTCTACTATTCCACTTGCAAAGTTAAACAAATTTATTGAAAGGAAAAAAAAACAGATTAGAAAGTAGTTGCGGGGGCTGGAGAGATGGCTCAGCGGTTAAGAGCACTGACTGCTCTTCCGAAGGTTCTGAGTTCAAATCCCAGCAACCACATGATGGCTTACAACCATCCTTAATGACATCTGACTCCCTCTCCTGGTGTGTCTGAAGACAGCGACAGTGTACTTACATATAAAATAAATAATAAATAAAATCTTAAAAAAAAAAAAAAAAGAAAGTAGTTGCTAGGGGATAGCAGAATGGGGACTTTTTTTTAAATGGGTAAAGAGTCTTCATACCAAGATGAAAACCCTACAACATGAATATAATAAGTAATACTAAACTATATACTTGAAAGTAGTTAAAACTGAAGCAGGTGAATCCTGAGTTCCAGAACAGCCTTGACTAATAAGATCTCATCTTAAAAAAGAAAAAGAGGGAGAAAAACCTTAAGGCTGTAAAATTTTTATATTTAACACCAAAAAAATAACCATAACACAACACCAGGAGGCCCCAACAATCCAAGTGAAGATATCACTGGTAGTAGCCTGCAGTTGACTAATATACTGATATAAATAGAAAATGCAGCCAGTCAGAAGTGTTTGCCTAGAATGCATAATTTAGAATTTCTGCCTAGAATGCAGAAATTACAAGTAAGCAAGAGTCAACCATTCATCAAAATGTTGACCACCAGCGGATCAAACACTGGGTTTGATCCCAAGCACCACATAAACTTAGGTATGGTGGTGCATACCTGTAATCCCACAGCTGAATATTAAGCTTGAGGCCAACCAGGGTTATGAGACCCTAGCTAAACAAGTAATTAAGCCTTCAAAGGCCAGCAAAATGACTCAGCAGATAAATAAAGGCACTTGTCACACAAGCCTGGAGACTGAGTTCAATGCCCCCAGTCCATTTAGAGACAGAAGAAAATCTACTGCACAAAGTTGTCCTCTGATTTCTATACATGAACTGGCACATGTGCCACCCCCCCACACACACACACACACACATCCTGTATACACACACTCATGAGCACACACACACACACAGATATGCACACAATAATAACAAATTTTTAAAGAATTCAAGAAGTATTTCTAAATATAATGTGTATGGACTAGAATACTGAAAAGAAAGGTATCAGGTATGGCACATGACTTCCAGGCAGAAACACCATTTAATGAGTGTGGTGGCATGCATCTTTAACTCTCAGCACGTTCTGGAGGCAAAGGCAGGCAGATCTATGTAAGTTCAAGGCCAGCCCATGGTAAAGGAAGAAATTACATTTAATAAAATGAGAAAGACTTAGGAAATGTTTGCTCTAATTATCTTAAGTGAAGTTATCTGTGAAATATCCTAATGACATCAAGAACATTGCTCAAAGTATGGCAAATTACATTTCTAAAAGATAGCGGGGGGGGGGGGGGGGGGCTAGAAAGATGGCTCAGAGTTACAAGCACTGACTGCTCTTCCAGAGGTCCAGAGTTCAAATCCCAGCAACCACATGGTGGCTCACAACCCATATGTAATCGGATCTGAAGTCATCTTCTGGTGTGTCTGAAGACACCAACAGTGCACTCACATACACTAAGTAAATAAATAAATAAATCGTTGTGATTTTTGTCCCCATCCTAAAGTACGTACTGTATGATTTAGATACCATTAGTGGCATATCCCTCTCATTGGCTACAACAAAAGTTGAGTATTCCAATATCCAAGCTGTCATTAAAAATGTACCGTACAAAATCTTACTCTTCAACTACAGGAATTCTTCAACATTTTACTGGTAATTTCTTTTTCTAAGTTTTAATGATATGATCAACATTTCTATTATTTGGAAATTGACTTTCCAGGCTGACATTTTATATTTTATCATTGGTTTCCTACTTCCTTTGTGAAAGGTCACTAATAACTTTCATCCTTTTATTGTTTTGTCCTTGTTTTATAACAGTTTGACAGCTTTTTGTTGTTATTCTGGTTACTTCCTTTTTTCCTATTTGCTTCACTTTCTTCTTTGCACAGCTTGCCTCATATATCTACTGATCCTGTCTGTCTGCTCAAATGGAAAAGGAATTCCCGAGGAAGTTGTTAAATAGTTGCTCCCTTTGGATTCATAAGAGAAGCATCTCTTCTCTCCTGTCTTTAGGCAGAATCTCACTATGTAGTCCAAAATGGCCTTGAACTTGGCATCTTTCTGCCTCCAGATGCTAGGATTCCTGGCAGGAATAACCACATCCTGGAATGCATTCTCTCCATTTCTACTCCAATGCCAAAACACCAGGAGCAAAAGAGAAGAGCTCTCAAAAAGGGTTACAGTACTGAGTACTTTGCCTTAATCACATTTTTCTAGGCTACCTGGTCTTCAGTTATGTTTAATGCCCATCTTCTCCCCCAAAGATACATTTTAAACTATTTAAACTATAAGTTTTAAGTCCTGCTGAGGCATTAAAGTAGGGAGTCACTCACCTGTACCAACTGACAAGAATATCTGATTCAACTCAAGCTTTTATTTAATAGCTTTATAGAGATATAATTCACACATCATAAAACTTACCTGCCTAAAATGCACAATAGGAACTGAAGAGATGGCTTGGTACTTGTGAGCCCTGTGTTATAAGCACTCACTGTGTGACCCTGCGCATCACAGCACCCGTGTAATAAACTGAACATCCCACACTTGCTTAGCATCCTAACTCTGATTGTTTGCTTCTAGCCTAGATAAGAAAGCACAAGCCCCAGGTTCAGGAAGAGACTTTGTCTCAAAAGGAATAGGAAGAATATTATAGGAGAATATCTAACATCATCTCCTGGCCTCCATGCACAGTCATATATACACGTGTAAATAAATAAAAAATAAAGTGTGTGATGATTTTAGTATAATCAGAAAACTATAGAACCATCATTTTTAAATCTGTTGGAAGCGTCACACAAACAGAATCATGCATTTTGTGGGGGGTTTTAAAAATAGTTTTCAAGGTCTATCTAAACTAAAACACATGCCAATGTTGTAACTTTTGTGACTTTTTTCTTTTTATTTTATTTACATAAAATAAATTCCAGCATGCATATATATGTGCATGCTTTGCCCTTCAAGTATGTTTGTCTATCAGTTGCATACTTAAGGTCAGGAGTGGCAGATGATGATGATGTTGGATCCTCGGAATCAGGATAACAGTTTTGAAACACCATTTAGGTGCTGGAAACTGAACCTGGAAGTGTACTTATTTAATCTTGAACCATCTCTGCAGCCCTGTGACTAGGTTCTTTCATAGCACAATGTTCTTAAAGTTCAACAATGTTACAATATGAATCAGTATTTCATTACTTTTTAATGCTGAATAATATTCCATAGTGTCATATACATTTCACTAACTCATCAGGTGATGAGCATCTGAAATAATAACAAAGTGAGCATCTACATCTTGGTATTATTTTCAGCTGCTTTGTGAGGTGGTATATTTTAAAACTTCGGGTAGCTTTATTTTAATCAATATCATGGCAAAATCAGGACTCATGTAAATATCTTCTATTAAACTCCCAAAGAGTTCCAGAAAGTATAATAAAATCAATACTTCCATTATAGGAAATGTTATGTAAAATTTTTATAAAACTTTTAAAATGACACTTGTTTCCTGAAATACAGTGTACTATTGACAACCAGGGTCCACAAGTCTAATCTGCAAAGCAAAAGCAGGAAGCAAGACCCTCCCATCTGGTACTGAGCAGCTTCGCAGTAAAATCAGCCCTTAATACTGCTCTGTCCTTTGAGATAACACATCCTTTTACAGAAACAAACAAACCACAGGGCTTTGAAAATACCACGGGAGAAGAATAATTTTCAGGGACTTTTTTTTAAAGGAATATATGCACACAAGCCAGGGCACTGAAAGCTTGCCAGGTTAAGTCTGACATACACTTGTATTTACTTCATATCCATCAAGTGGGTATCCCCAGATGTCCCCACTATTTCAAGATAACTGCTACCTATTCTGATGGCTAGTACTGTATACTACTAGCTCTTCCCATTGAGTGCACTTCTCTGACCTCTACCTCTACAACTTTAGCTATCTCAGTAGACACAACTACAGACAAACTGTTGGTGCTGGTTGACCTCTCTGGGCTGTCCAATGATCTCTAACATAGGGGCTTACCTAAAAGTACTACCTCTAGTACATCTTCTTTTTCTTTTTCTTCTTTTCGAGAAATGGAACAAGCTTCGTGATACGAGGGTAGGGTCAGAGAACATCTTATGGGGGTCAGTTCCCTCCTTCTGCCATCTGAGCTCTAAGGAAGGAACCGAGGTCATCAGGCTTGATGGCAAGCACTTTTACCGCTGAGCCACCTTGCCATTCCCTGAAAACACAATCTCCTATAAAGATGCACTGCTGTCTCGCCTGCTGATTTATGGCCTTCTCTCTCTTATTTCTTATAGATGTTGGAGAAAATACAAGGATGTCTATGCGTGCGTGCGTGCGTGCGTGTGTGTGTACAGACAGATAGGTGTGTAGAAATGCATTCACTGTCTGGAGCAACTTCTTATACAGGCATGAGCTATTAAACACCTCTAAACTCAACATATAAGAGTCCAGCAAGAGCCGGGCATGGTGGCGCACGCCTTTGATCTCAGCACTCGGGAGGCAGTGGCAGGCGGATTTCTGAATTCAAGGCCAGCCTGGTCTACAGAGTGAGTTCCAGGACAGCCAGGGCTACACAGAGAAACCCTGTCTTGGAACCACCCCCCCCCAAAAAAAAAAAGAGTCCAGCAAGAAAAGGAACACAAGGGGCTGGAGAGAGGGCTCAGCAATTAAGAGCACTGACTGCTCTTCCGAAGGTCCTGAGTTCAAATCCCAGCAACCACATGGTGGCTCACAACCACCCATAATGAGATCTGATGCCCTCTTCTGGTGTATCTGAAGACAACTATAGCTTACACATAATAAATAAATAAATCTTTAAATCACATAATTATTAAAAAAAAAAAAAAAAGGGACACAAGTCCAAGTCCAAACTAGGCTACATAGTAGATCCTAAAAAATGAATGCTGTAAGAACCACTTTGTGTCAGCTCCTGAAGCAATCCTAGTGACACTCTGCTGTCCTTGCAGGTCCTCTATAGTCTGTAATGGTGAGTGTTTGAGTTGAAGGAGGTTCCAATCCTTCATTTGAAGACAGCAAAGTGTATCCATTAGAAATCAGAAGTTACCAAATACAGTCTTTGAGCACTAGGACTCTCTGTTTTGCCTATGTATAAATACTGCTGCTCTTATAGGAGTTGTGAGAACCCTTGTCCCCATCCAGTGTGCTCCTCCAGGAACATTCAATCTACAAACTCTCACTGAATCCTAAAAGTGAGTTCTTTCTTTGGTATTTCAAAACCAATATACTCCAAGACCTTAGAGGTTTGCATAGCAAATACAACAACAACAACAACAACAACAAAAAACATTAACGATCCAGCACTTTGAAACTCCTCCATTCCCCATTTCCCCCTCACTATGTGAGTTTTACATCTGACCGCAAATGTATCTCACTGCCAAAGCCTCTCAAGCAGCTAGGATTACAGGCAAGGACTTTATCTTCTAATTTCCTTCCCCCGTTTTGTTTTGTTTTGTTTCTTTTTGAGATAAAAAAATCTCATTATGTAACACAGGCTAACCCCAAACTCTGTCCTCCCAAACACATAAGGTTTCAGGTATATTCCACTGTCCTAAGCTCCTTTTCTTCTCCATTCTTGAAAGTATATGAGCCCCTTGGGTTCTGCACTAAGATGACAAAGCAAGAGCAATAGGATTTATTATATTCTATGATTCAGTTCTTCACGATTACGCTTCCCCTAGGCTCTCTAGGTTTTACATTAAGATGATTTAATCAAGATGGCTGAGTAGGGAGTTAGCTGGCTTAGATAGAAAGAACCAAAACAAGCAAAAAACCAACTACTTCACTGAAATATTTGAAGTACTTTTGAAGTATAGCGGGAATATGAAGAAGACACTGCATAGCACTAAAACAGAAACTAAGTTGTGATAGTTGAATAAGAATCATCTTCATAAGGCCATATATTTGAATGTTTGGTTACCACTCAGGAACTGTTTGAGAAGGATTAGGAGGTGTGGACTTGACAGAGGGGCTGTGTCATTGGTGGAAGGCTTTGACGTTTCAAAAGCTGTTCCCAGTTAGTTCCCTCTCTGCCTGCAACCTATGGATCAGAAAACTGACCCTAAGCTTATGCTTAGTCCCATCCACCCAACCTGGGAAGGTGGGCAGAGTTCCCTGAGCAGTCATCCTACAAGAGACCTTATGTATGCTCTATCTTTACCCACTGGTCAGTAATTAGCTACCAGGCAGCATTTACACACTGGCAGACACAACACTTTACCCCTCTAAAAAACAGGCTGTGCTATATCACCAACCCCCCTGGGGGTATGCTTGCCTTCATATGATCAGTGGAAAGCAGCAGACCTCCCATACAACCTAGATGTACCACATCTAGATGTACCACATCAAGAGCGGTAAACAAGATAAGGCAATAAGATGCCTAAGGGAGTGACATCTTATCTGGTGCTGCATTCCCACCACTGCCTAAGCTCAGTCCCAAGACATCTATAGACATTCTCAAACTAATTAGAGCTGAAAAAAAAAAAAAAAAACACCCAAAGACTATGCTAAAGTATCCACCTGAAACCAAAGCCAATACAGTCTATCCAAACAAAAGTAGGAAGCACTGCCAAGAATGTTTTAGTATGAAAGCCACTCTTAACAAAATTGGCAGAGACTACTAACCTACCAGATGCACAAAATACCAACACAGGGACACAAGAAGCATAAAGAAATATGTTAACAAGACACTTCCAAAGGAACACAAAAACCTTTTTTTAGAAAGTGCCAAAGAAAAGGAAACCAACAAACTGTCAAAAAATTACACTGAGTGAAAAATTCATCAAGTAAAAATCGTTTTTAAAAAATCAGGGCTAAAAATACAGATGTGGATGCTCACAACCGACCACTGAACTGAGCACAGGGACCCCAATGGAAGAGCTAGGGGAAGGATGGAAGGAGCTGAAGGGGTTTGCAACCCCATATGAAGAACAACAATATCAACCAACCAGGACTTCCCCCTACCCCACCCCCAAAGGTCCCAGGGACTAAACCACCAACCAAAGAGTACACATGGAGGGACCCATGGCTCCAGCTGCATATGTAACAGAGCTGTGCCCTATCTGGCATCAGGAGGAGAAGAAGTCCTTGGTCCTGTGGAGGCTCGATGCCCCAGTGTAGGGGAATGCTAGTGCACTGAGGCAGGAGTGGATGGGTGGTGGGGAAGCTCCCTCATAGAACCGGAAAGGGGGGGAAGGGGGATAACATTTGAAATGTAAATAAATAAAATAACCAATTTTTAAAACTCAGGGCTAGAGAATATAGCTCAGTGGCGGGACACTTGCCTAGCATATCAGTAAGCAGTACCTCAAGTTTTGGCACTGAAAACTCAACAAATAAAATACAGTTGAGAGTTTCATTAGAAAAACCAATAGGAAGAATACCTTACTTTGAAGATAGGTCTTTTGAAAAAATCTAGTCAGACTTAAGCCACAGAAAGAAAGAAAGAAAGAAAGAAAGAAAGAAAGAAAGAAAGAAAGAAAGAGAAAAGAAAGAAAAACCTCCAGACTTAGAAACCCTGAAGTAAGCAAGCATTCAGTTTGTGCTTAAAAGGAAGGGGGAAAACATAGAAAACCTACTCAAAATAATAACAATAATATCATCATTGCTATTATTATTATATTATTTTAAATTATTATTATATTTTAAACTTTATAGCATTTAGTAGTCAAACTGTCTAACACAGAGCCAGGCCTGGGAGATAGAACTCAGTAAACTCAACAATAGAATGTATGTTTAATGGTTCAACCCAGCACCAAACAAAGGATAACAGAGAAACTTCTAAGAAATGAAAAAATTCATCAGATAAAAGCTCTTGCTATGAAAATCAAACAATGTGATGAATCCCTGGAACCTATATAAAAGTGAAAGAACCAACTCCACAAAAGTTATCATCCTCTGACCTCCCATACACACAGCAGCAAGCAAACACACACACACACACACACACACACACACACACACACACACACGAAACATACATACAATAATAATAATTTTTCATCAAAAACCAACAATGTGGGGGCTGGAGACACAGCACAGTGGTAAGAGCACTTGTTCCTCTTGAAGGGCCCAAGTTCAGTTCGCAGCACCCACATCCAGTGGCTCACCAATGCCTGTAACTTCAGCTCCAGGGGTCTCACCACCTTCTTCTGGTCTCTGTGGAGAACCTAACATACATGGCACTCATCCACAGACAAACACGTACACATGAATAAATAAAGATAAGGAAAATTTTGGAACTGCACCTGCTGCTCTTGAAGACCTCACAGGTTTGGTTCAAAGCACCCACATGGCAGCTCCCACCACTTGTTAACACCAATTCCAGGGAATCCAACACCCTCATATACATACATGCAGACAAACACTCAGGAACATAAAAATATTTTTTAATAAAAATAAGAGCAATGTTTATAGTAGTGTCAACCTAACATCAACAGAAACAGATTTTTGGAGCTAGAGAGACATCTCAGCAGGTAAGGCCACTTGCTGCTCTTGCAGAAGACACAGGTTTGGGTCCCAGCACCAAGAACATAGCTCACAGTCATTCTTAACTCCAGTTTCGAAGATCTAACTCTTTCTTCTGACAACAACAAGACCCAGGCGCCTGGTGCACATACATACTTGCAGGTGAAACACTCACACATGTGAAAAAAATTCAGGAAATTTCAAACAAGTATGCAATTTAAAGAACTAGCAAAGAACAAAACAAACTCAACTAGTAAAGGGAAAGAATAAAAAATGGAAACAAAGGATAGACACCATAGATGTGATTAGAACCTAGAGTTACAAAGCTCCATTGCAGAATACTTGCCTAGCAGGCTTGAGCCCCTGAGTTTGTCTTCAAACACAGCAAATAATATTAACAGTCATAGGATCACCTTTCTTGGCACATAAAGGTATTGAAACTGATAAACTTCAACGTCTCTTTATGATTTAAAACAAGTTAAAAATTAAGTAAAGACAAAACATCCATCAACACAAATAAGAGTTACATATAACAAACCCACAGCCAGTATCACACTGGGAAAAGCTAGAATGACTTCTGTGATCAGGAACAAAGTGGGCTGTCTACTTTCACCACACTTCATCAATACACTACTGAAGTCACAGAAAAGTAAGACCAAAGAGAGAAACAGCATGTATCTAAATAGGAAGTAAGGGATTCAAACTACCCCATCTTGTGGAAGTATCCTTGTTAGCCTTAACTATTAACACAGCTTACTTTACCTGAGAAGAGAGTCTCAGCTGAGGGGTTGCCCAGATTGGACTAGCCTCTGGGCAAGTTTGTGGGAAGCTTATCTTAGTCATTAATTGATGTAGGAAGGTCCAAACCACTGTTGAGTGGCATGTGGTCCTATTAACATACACACACACACACACACACACACACACACACACACACGCTAAGCGTTAAGCCAGTAAATAAACTAACAAGTAGTGTTCCTCTAAAGTTTCAACTTTAAATTCCTACTTGAGTTTCTGCCCTGACTTTTCAATAATGGGAGAATAACCTACAAGCTGAAATAAATCCATTCCTCTGAGCCACTTTTGGTCAGAGCATTTTAGCATGTCTGTATATCAACAGAAATGTAACCACAATAGAGAGAATACATTTTTATATATAGAAAAACCTAGAGATTATAAAAAATTCATTACAGCTATAGGATATCAAAATTAACTCTGCTAGGCACACACTTTCGATCCCAGCACTTTGGAACAGAGGCAGGCCGATCCCTGGGATTTCAAGACCAGCCTGGTCTACAAGGCAAGTCCCAGGACAGCCAGGACTGTTATACAGAGAAAACCTGTCTCAAAAAACAAAACAACAACAACAAAAAACAACAACAACAACAAAAATCAACATACAAAACCTAACTTTTTAAAAATATATATACAAATTAACTAGGAAAAAAAATCAATAAGACCACATACTAAACATCAAATTTTCAACAAAGGCAAGTACACTGAAGAAAAAAGGTAAAGTCTCTTTAATCAATACTTCTTGGAAGACTGAATATAGAAATGCCTAAAAATAAAACATCTGTCCCTATTTCTCGATGTAAAAAAAAAAAAGCCGGGCATGGTGGCACACGCCTTTAATCGCAGCACTCAGGAGGCAGAGGCAGGCGGATTTCTGAGTTCGAGGCCAGCCTGGTCTACAGAGTGAGTTTCAGGACAGCCAGGGCTATACAGAGAAACTCTGTCTCAAAAAAAAGAAAAAAAAATTCAAAATGGATCTAAGATTTAAATGTAAGCCTAAAACTATGAAAACACTAGAAGAAAATACAAGAAAAATGCTTCTGGACATGGGTCCGAGCAAGATGTTTTAGTTTTTAGATAAGATACCAAAAGAACAGGGAACAAAAGCAAAAACTAAGACTGACTACACCAAAGAAAAATAAAATAAAATTTCATTGTAACAAAGGAAACTACCAAAAATGAAAAGCCCTACAAAATGGAAGAAAACAATGGCAAACTATTCCTCTAACACATAAAAATTCAAACAATTCAACCTCAAATATTACAATTAAAAGTGGGCAGGTAGCTGGCTTGCAAGAGAATGCCCACAGTTCCAACACTCCAGAGGTTGAGGGGAAAAGATTAATTCAAGGTCAGTCTGGGATACAGGATGAAGCTTCATCTCAAAAATAAATAAATATATAAATAAACAAACAGTAATAAATAGGCAAATGTTGTAAATAGGAATTCTCAGGAGGATTTATAGAAGCCAACAAATACATAAAAAATACTCATCGTTCATCACTAGAGAAATGCAAATCAAAACCATGTGATTAAAAGAAAACAAGTAGGCACAGATGAGGGTGAGCTGAGAAATTAGTGTTGGCAATGTATTAGTTACTTTTCTATTGCTGTGATCCAGGTAACTTACTAAGACTGTTGGTTTGTGGTTCCAAAGAGGTGAGAATACATCATGGAAAAAAGACATGCAGTAAAATGACAGGCATGGCAACAGGAACAGAAGCTAAGAACTAATCACATATTCAATGGCAAACAAGAAGCAGAGGCAGTAAACTGGAAATGGGTGTTGCAAAAGCCCACCCAGTGACATTCTTCCTCCAGCAAGGCTGTACCACCCCTCCCCAAACAGCAGCACAGAGTAGGATTCAAGTACTAAACTATCTGAGCCAATCGGGGACTTTGTCATTAAATCATCACAGTAGGCATGCACAGGACTGTACAGTGTGGAGGTTCCTGGGGAAACAAGAACTATGGTATGATCCGGCATGCCTACTTCTAGGAATATACTTGAAGGAACTGAAATCAGCATGCTGAAGAAATAATCAGCACTCACACTTATCTATCTGTTTTGGCTAGGGTTTTGCTGCTGTTTTGGTGTGTGTGGTCTGGTCTCAAGGTGTAGTCCAGGTTAGCCTTGAAATTATTATACAGGACACAATTGCCCTAAAATTGTGCCCTTCTTACCTTCAGCCTCCCTAGCACTGGGACCACAGGTCTGTTGACCACACTTCTTCATACCTTTATTGCACAATACCAACCCATATAATCAATGTCCTATGTCTATCGATAGAGAAAATGTTAAGTATACATAATGGAGTGCCCAAGGAGGTCAGATCTTCAGGAAAAAGAGGGACAGACAGTTGTGAATGGCCTTGTCTGTGCTGGGAACTGAACCCAGGTTCTCTGGAAGAGCAACCAGTGCTCTGAACCATAAAGTAGGCAGGGGGAATAAAACTATTCAGATATTAGTTGATATAAAAATAAAAAGCAAGATTGGTAAGACATAGAAAGAAAGCCCATAGCAGCTTCCACAATTTCTGCCTCTCCCAAGGAAATGTTTCCAATCCCCTGTTTATGTTTCTGCAATAGAGCTGGAATGCTTTAAAGATGCCACATTGTGCCAAATTATTCTATTATTTGAGTTGATCTACACAACAACATGATTTAGAAATTGATTCAGAAACTGATCTAGGGACATAGCTCAGGTGGTAGAGTGCCTTCCTAGCAAGAACAAAGCCTTGAGTTCAAGATCCAGCACTGCATACACAAAGACGGCCTCCACTTAAGGGACGCGGAGGCAGAAGATCAGGAGGTTCAACACCACCCTCAACTACAGAGTAAGTTCAAAACCAGCCTGAAACAAATTTTCCACACATTCTCACTGATATACTTTATTCAAATCATCTCAAGAAACGCTGACATCACCCATACCATATTTATATATAATTTGCACATCACTAAAGATAATTTCAGGAATAAATAAGAATCAGCATTTTCAACAGAATTTTTCTGTTTGTTTTTGCTTTTCAAGATGGAGTTTCTCTTGTTTGTTCTGGCTGTCCTGGAACTTGCTTTGTAGATAAGGCTAGCCTCTAACTCACAAGAAATCACCCTGCTTCTCTGCCTCCCAGGCACTGGGAATAAAGGTATGCACCACTATAACTATACCAGGCTAAAAAGACTTTTTAACTTGTAATTTTGTTTTAAGATAAGACTGTACTACATAGTCCAAGCTAACCTCAAACCTGTAATTCTCCTGCCTCAGTCTGAGTTCTAGGATTTGGCAGTTTATTTTAAACAAATAAAAAAACAAGCCATACTAACCAACCAAAACATATCTGGAAAAAAAAAAAAAAAAAAGCTTCTAATCTTTTTCAGATCAAAAAAGGAAGCACTCAGTGAGGCCTGGTAAAGTACACCTTCAAACCCAGTACCTGGGAGGCAGAGACAGGAGGATGTTTTGTGAATCTGAGGCCAGCCTGGTCTACCTAGTAAGTTTCAGCTCAACCAGGGCTATACAGTGAAACCTTTTAACACACACAAAAAAAGGGAGGATAGGCAAAAAGACTCAGAAAACCTTTACCTGGCAGTTTTCTGTGCTGTCTTGTACCACTGAACTCATTATAGGCAACCCAACACTGCTTTTATTAACAAACTTTAGAGTTAAAAAAATAAAAAGCTCTAACTCTACAAAATGGAAAGTGATTTTTACAATGTGTTTAACACAAGCAGACTGCAAAACTGATTCTTGACAGACAAAATGTGAAAGTGTTACTGTTTTAACACCCAGAAAAGAACATTTAGTTAACTCATAACATTTAGATACATGATAAACCCTCCAAGCTCCCACCAAACCATTGCAATATCCTTTCAAATCCCCCAAAGAGTCATTCTTTTTACCAAATAAGACAAGGAAAATAAATTCTAACAGTAAAACCTGAAAGGCAGCCATTCACTGTCTTTCCTCTTAGGTGCTGAGGATCCAAACTCCCTCTGTCCATCACGGAGCTACATCCCTAGCACCATCTTACACTTCTTAGGGGGCTACAGGACTCAACTACACAGACAATTGAATTTGTTAACACTTCTAATATATGGAGTCTGAAAAATACAAATTAAAAGGTCATATGCCCGGAATCCCAGCTACTGGGAGGCTGAAATCAGGAGATGGAAGATCACATTAGAACAAAATTTGAGCAACAATTTAGAGCAACGATTTGAGAGCCCACCTCAAAATAAAAGTGTTGGATCTCTAGGGGGAAAACACAAAATGAAAATTACATATTGCACAAGGTAATAATATGGTATCATAAAGAACACATGACACTTGAATAAGATGACTTTGAGTCTCAGCTCTGCCCCAACATCAAGATGTGGACATGTCAGTAGATATTTAGCATGGATTTCACGTTCTCAATCTAGAAAACAAAAGGCTAGATTCCAGTGTTTCAACAACGTTCCATGATATCATGACACAAATCCATATAAAATTAAAAAGCAAGGGGAAAAAAAAAGTCAGCTGGGGAAAGGATGTTTAAGAAAAAAGCACAGCAATAACTACACAAGCAAATGTCATCACAAAACACACCGCTCTGTGCGCTAACTTAAAAAGAAAGAGGGCGTGCGAAACAAACAAACAAAGACTCAGTTTAACATAGGTAACAGAAAATCTTGACAACCTTCACTCAAATCACAATTAAATTTCTAGGGACTGGAAAGATGTCTCCAGTTAAATTCAAGTATGGTTCTTGCAAAAGATCCAAGGCTGATTCCCTACAACAGGAGGCTTGTGACCCCCTGTAAGTATCTGACACTTTCTCCTGGCCTCCCTTTTCAGGCACCTGCCTCTTGTGCACATATCATGCCCTCAACATACATACAAGCACACACTTTTTAAAAATGTTTAACAATATGTAAAACAATGTAACTCTGGATGGGTGTCAAGATGCCTCTGTAGTTAAAGGTACCTACAGCCAAGCCTAAAAACCTGAGTTCACTTCATGGGACCTCTGTGGGGGACAGAGAACTGACCCCTCACAAGCTGTCCTGACTCTGGGTGTAGAAAATATAATAACCAATCACTTTTTTAAAAAATAGAACTTTAGACTGATGATACACCTCAAAGGTTTATGAGAAGCCATTGGTCTCACCCCAAAACTGAGGGAAGGCAAAAGAGACAGGAGAGGGAAAGAGAAGAGAGGGCGGGGAAGGGAGGAAGGAAATTAAGGAAGAAGGAAAGCTTAGCGAACTTTTCCTTTGCAAAGTTAGTAGTTTGCAGAGAATGTTTCTGTATTAGGACAGATGGCTCAGTGGTTAAGAGCTCTTGCAGAGGATCTCTGTTCTGTCCCCAGAGTCCACAGCACATGTCGTACAAAACACTACAAAACACATAAAATAAAAATAAACCCTTAAAAGACTGGAATCTAGAGGAAAGATATTACTAGTGTCTAAACAGTGAAAAATATGTTCAAAGTATTATTTTAAGATCAGCACAGGCAGAACACATTTGAGATCCTCCAGGCAGAAAATCCAGTTAGAGTTACTGAGTAGTTCAGAAACTGAAAAACAATATATAAGAATACAAAGGTAAGATTTTTTTTTTAAAGAAAACAACTACAAAAAAACAGTACAATGTTAAGGTTTATGTCTGGGTTCCTGAAAGCATGCTACTAATGTATCGCTAATGAAAGACAGCTTGGAGGCGTGGGGCATCAGTTGTGAAGGGAAGACTTTGAAGTTCTATTTCCTTGATAGGTTAAAGTGAGAATCAGGCAGGCCTGTCAAATTGTCGTCAAACTGTTGGATTTGTTAAATGCTCAGTTCACGTTTCCTCCAATTTTACTTAACAGTGAAATAATCATTTGATTTTCTGGCATTGAAAGCATCCATTCTTCCACATTGCCAGAGTTAATTCATTTTTTTTCAAGTTCTCCTGAGAAGGAATTTATTTACAATAATAATCACAACAAGCCTTGAACTCTAGAACGAAGTTCTCAAATTAGAAAATCAGCAGCATAAACTATCACTCAATGTTTAATAAGGCAATACATTAACGTGTCGACTTATTAATACACGGATCTGTTGGGCTTGGAAACCTAAACAATTTAAAATGCTTGCTGGGGAGGCAAATCTTTTCAAACATAATGCTCATACATACAGCGGAGACATCAACACAATGTACGCTTTAGTTACTCTAGCCAATTCCTACAGAAGTTTTCCCAGAGAAAGCACCACATGTGGCCACGATGAAAAAAAAGTACTAATCAACCAACGCATACGCTTTGACTTAACTATCACGATGTGAAGAGAATATCTATTTAAAAACAAGACTGAAAATGATCAATCAAAACTTTCTCCTTGGACTATTTCTCTGTTCATGTTGTGACGTCGCTAAAGGCTGAAAGCACACAATTGATTTCCAGGTGCTTAAGAAACCGTTAAGGCTGATTGATCATCATCAAGCTACCAAAGCTTTTGAAAATGGAACGCTTCTTGCAAAACTTGACCCGTTTTTTTGGCCGAACCCTGGATTCTCACTGCTCCCCACCCAAGATGGGGTCAGGAAGTTTTCTTCATCTCGTTCTTTCCTAACTCCTGTGAATTCTTTCCTAACTAAGGGCAGTATTTTTCTTCGGGTGACTTCAGCTCGGCTCGACGTTAACCGGTCATGTTACGGTCCTCAACCCTGAACAAAAAACCAGCTTCCTTCCAACCCAGCTGTTAACACTGAACCGACCTAGCACGGAAACCCGTACGACAACAGTACGAAACCAACCCAGAGGACTGCTTTTCCTGGACCAACCCCACCTCAACAGCCCCCGGACACCCACATCTCTCCTGCTCCGGAACGGGAGGGGGAGGGGAGGGCGCGCCCCGAGGATGTCCCCCCTCTCGGCTTCCTCAGGCTGGCGGCTGGAGGTGAGAGCGCCCTTCCTGCCAGCCTACCGTCCCGGCCTCGGACACCGACACAGACCGCCGACAGGGCTTTCTGCGGAGAACCGCCGAGGCAGCGCGCCGCACACTTGCCTGCCCGCCTCCCCGACCGGCGCTCGCAGCTCAGGCCAGAGGCCGCGGGGTCACCGGGCTGCACCGCGGACACCCGAGCTCCGCCGAGCGGCCTCCCCGCCCCCTCCGCTCCGCTCCGCCGCCAGCAGACGGCGCCCCCGGGCCAACTTCGCCGGGGAAAGAGGAAGCGACTAGAGACTAGCAGGCAGAGCGGACCGACCGGGAGACCGAAAGGACTGTGCGTGTGTCCGCACGCGAGCGAGGCCGTCTCACCTTCCCTCCGCCGAGCCCTCGGCTCCAGTCACCTGAGGACCGCACCGGGACGCCACCGCGGCTGCCCGGATGCCGTTACCGCACGAGGCCTGTGCTGCGCCGCCGCGTAGCTCTCGGAGAGGGGCGGGGCGCGCGCAACCGGTGGGCGGACCGTTGCGGGCAGGAAACCCGCTCCACGCCCAATCTAATAGGCTCCATCGCCTCCTGCGCCCGCCCCTGACGCTTCAGCGGAATGCGCCGCTCCGGGATTGGGCGAGCGGGCTTGTCAATCAAGCGCGGGCCCTGAGTGGTCCCTGAGCTGAGACTGCGCGGCCTTTGGACAGAAGGTGAGGAGCGCCGGGCCCCACCGCCCTGTTCTCCCCTAGCCTCCTCGGTGGCTGCTTACTTTCCGCCTCTCCCACTGCTACTAAAACCTGTCATTCATTTTAAATCGCTCATTAATGTCGAACAGCGGTCCCGAGTTCAACCCAGACTACTCTGGTGCCTGCATCTGAAAGGGCCGACCAGCTGCAGATCTTAGGGACAGGGAGCGACAAAGAAAATGAAGCCTCGGGGGAAAAATGTAAGATGTTTGTTAATGAAAACCACAACCAAAATAAGCTTTGCGAGCAACTTCCGAGTGCCCTGGCGCGTGGGTAGCCTTCATTCCCGGCTTCCAGTCCTGTGAAAAGGACAGTTACTTCTGCCCTAGGGGTGAGTATGGCAGTGGCACAGTCCCAGCCACCTGCCAAGGAAGGCATCAATAAATCGGCTCTCCTTCCTAACTTGCCTTACAGCGACTCATAACCTGCCTCACTATTTCCCAATCACCTTTGTTGCTTAGTGTGGGTGTGGCACCTAAAAGAAACATTCTAGGTTAGGTAATTTTATGGAAACACGAGTTTTTGCCTCCAGCGTAGCTGCACCCATATACCTAGATTGCAAAGTCTATTAAAAGAACTGTTTCACCCACGCCCACCTCGTGCCTAGCACATCATCCTCAACAATCGAGGAATTAATACAGCTTCCTTTCATCTTTTAAAAATTCATTTTTATTCTTTGTGTGTTCGAGTGTTTGGTGTACTTGTGTTATACTTGTGTATAATTTTGCTGCCCATGGAGGTCAAATGAGGGTATAGGATCTTCTGGAACTGGAGTTACAGATGGTTTTGAACCACCCTGTGGGTGCTGGGAATCAAACTCAGGCCCCTTGGAAGACCAGCGCTCTTAATCACTGAATCTCAGCCCCTTCCTTTAGCTATACTACAAGCCCTACCTGTAAATCCTAAAAAGTTGTTTTCTGCTTTTAACTTAATTGCATGTTAATAAATACATGGGTGGCCTGCCCTAGGTAAAATACAAGTTACCTGTAGCCCCTTTTAATCCTGAGTTTAGTTGAGAAAAGTAGAACATAAAACTGGGGAAAGGATACTCTGCCTATTGTTAGTATCAAAAGTAAGTAATGCAAATTATATATTTAAAAACATACATACCGAAGAGAAGGGGGTGATGCATGCAGAAGCAGGTGGATCGAGGCCAGCCTGGTCTACAGATTGAGTGTGAGTTCCAGGACAGCCAGGGCTACCCAGAGAAACCCTGTCTCAAAAAACAAAAAGACAAATATATATATATATATATATATATGCAGAGACAGGTTCAAGTTCTGCAAGTTCAAGGCCACCCTGGTTTATGTAGCAAATCCTAGGACAGTCAAGGCTACATAGAGAGATGCTATCTCAAAAGCAAAAACATACAGGCAGCTGACCCCCATTAACTCCAAAGGAGGATATTTGGGGTAATAAAGGAAATAAGAATCCTCCATATCTTAAGACCTTTCCCAGTAAGCTATTGACAGCTTATATAGTTAGAATGACCTAGTTTAGTGTCCCTATCATACAGTAATGTTTAGGAGGAAGAAAATCCTACCTATCTGCTATCAAGAAGTTATCACAGACTTGATATTGAAGTGTAAACATTAGTGGGCCCTACTAAATAAACTTAACTTCTGGATTTAGTATAGTTATGCTGTTATAGGAAAGAGTCTACCTTGTATGGAAGGTGCTAAAATAGGCACTGCAGATCTTGAGTCCACACCAGTGTCAGATATTGAGATTTAAACCAACCTGTATTATTTCTGTGCTAACCATATCAACAGTTGTATGTAGGGACAGATGGGCATTAAGCCACAATGAGAGGGAAATGTGTAGTAAGACTATTTGAGCAAAAAGAAGGGCTTGGGAGGGAGTTACCAAGTCTAAAGACATTAAGCAATTATAGTAATGTTGATGGAGCAGACAGTGGCTAGATTTGAAGCAATGTGTTAGGAAAGCTGAGGTCCTTAGAGTTTATCCTACAAGAAATGAGAAAGAGTTGTTTCACTAAAGAGTTGTTTTTCAGTACTTTTTCAGTAGATCATTCTGATGTTTTCTAGCTCTTGTTTCTACTGAGAAGCAAGTAGCAATTCAAAAAAAAAAAAAAACCAACTTTCTTTTATGTGTGATGGGTTTTGCTTACATGCAGTTCCCTCAGAGACCAGAAGAGGGCACCAAATTCTGGAACTGAAATACCAGACAGTTGTTAGTTGCGAGTGGGTGCTAGGAACCCAACTCGTCTTCTAAAGACCACAGTGACAGGAGCTGAACTATGACCCTGAAAGGACATTGTACAGCATAAAAATTTTTTAAAAAGGATAAAACTGTAGGCATAATGTTTTTATACACTGTGTTAATCAAATGCTGATTTCTCTGCCCTCATACCTTGTTTCAGTCCAGACACAGCATTGTAATGCTTATACCAAGAATCTCCTGTCTCAGGTTTGTGTGTAAAACAGTTCTTATTCTGTGCCTTGTCAATAAATGCTGATCACCCAGTGGCTGGGTAGAAAAGACAGTCGCACCCACCAGCCAGAGGAAGGAGAGAGGGAGAGAGGGAGATTCAGATCAGCAGCAGGATGGAGGAAGTGGAGCCATGAAGAAGGGGTCTGAAGAGCTGGGTCATTATCACGGGATGGGGCTGGGAGGTAGCCACATTAGCGCAGAAGTTTAGGATAGATCACTTAACTATGGGTAATGAGGCGTAGTTTTAAATAAATCTTGATTTCTCTGTGAAGTTACTGGGGACTAGCATAACATAAATAAATACAGTCACCAGATTAATTCACAGCCACATTTATATTAAAGAAATTTCATTCACATTAAGCCATAGAGCAAGGGGGAGCAGGGTAGGCCATACCGTTGTCCAATCATACTTTGACATAAGGATTGAACAAGGGAGTGTCCATCCATCAGGACTGGAGTTGGTCCCTGGGCCTGGGAACAGGAACTTGTTTGACGCTGCCGACAAGATGGAGAAGTTGTCCTTGAGATGTCTGGACTCAGGCAACTGTTTCCTTACGACAGAAGCTGTTCAGCTACTGGGAATCCCCAGCTCCCCTGGGACCTGGGACCTGGAATTTAGTTTCTCTGTATAGTCGAATGGAGTCTGAAAATGAAATGGAGTCTGAAAATGAAATCCTTAGAATGAGTTTCTCTAGCTTGTTCCCAACGATGTCTATGCTCACCCTTAGCAGGTTACACCCAAGATTACATATGTGGACATATGCTGCCCAGGGTCTTACTGAATCTCCCAAGCTGGCCTCAAATTTAGGAGCATCCTGCCTCAGCTTTCTAAGACACTGAGATTACAGGCTTATAGCTCTATGTCTGGCTCAGTTTGCATAATGTCTGTTGATATCTAATGTCTAGTAATCCCTGAAAATCTTAAGTATCAACACTTCCCAACGCTGGCTACCTTGCTAATGGATTTGGATTTGTTTGGAGATAATTTAGAAACATTTTATTCAGAAAAACAGAAATCACATTTTACCACAATGGAGGAAATTTAGGATTATGTGTTAATGGACTGAAAAAACTGACGCCAGGTTTGGTGGCTCATGCCTGTCACCCCATTATTGGGAGGATCACCCCAGGTTCAAAGCCAGCATGGGTATATAGTGAGACCCTGTCTCAGAGGATCACAAAATAAATAATAAAATAAAATAAAATGCAGGGAGGGGCCAGAGATGACATTGAGGTAACCCAAAGGAAGTTGCTTTGTGGATCAGCTACCACCCCTAGGGCTAGTGAAAAGGGAGATCAAGTCTGGACTAAAGCACTTGAGCAGTAAGGCATGACCCAGCTGGGATATAGCTCAGACCTCCAGGAGGAAGCTCTCAGGTTGGCTCTTCTACTGCTCAGGGAATGATGTGCAAGTAGAATAATGCCAAAAGTAATCCCAAAAATAAGGGTAAAATCAAGTCAAACAGCAAATGATAAGGCAAGTGGAAAGAGGGAAGTCCCTCTCCTGCCATCTAATCTATTGACTTGTTTGCTTTGTCAAGTATGTGTGTGTGTGTGTGTATGTGTTTGTTTATTTGCAGTACTGGGGGCTCAGTTTTTGCCTTCTAATCTCCCCCTGTTGACTTATTTGCTTTTATTTATTCGTTTATTCATTAATTTGCAGTGCTGGGAGTTGAGCCTAAAGCAGCTTGCTACATAGTATGAGCTATATCCCCAGTAGACTTTCTTTTTTTTGAAAACCAGTCTGAGTAAGTTGCCAAAGCTAACCCTGAACTTTGTGATCCACCTGCCACAGCTTCCCAAGTAGCTAGAATTACAGCCCTATGCCATCGGGCTCAGCCCCTCTGTAATGTCCTTTGTAGGCAGAACCCTGTGAGAGATACTGGTAGCATCAGAAAAGTGAAACATGTGGGGCTGAGCCTTAGCATCACATACGAAAGTATAGACGGGAGCTAAGGCAGTACCTTAATGATCAGTCACGTCAACAGAAGCGTGAGCAGAATGAAGAGCAGCCCAGATTAGACTCACATTGATGCTGCCTGGTAGGCTTTTACAAGCCTAGAGGTCCCTTTGAAGACATCCTCAGGATCCCATATCAGTTCTCTACTGTATCGTGATAACTGCTAGTGTTAAAATTTTTTAATTATAATTTTTCTTTATTCTTGAGAATTTCATACATGTATACAATAAAATATTATCATATCTGTCCCCATTTCCCTCCTCTAACTCCCCATGTGCCCCTCAACATACCCTACTCCCAACATAATGACTTTTTTGGTTTTGATTTTTGTTTTAGTTTTGTTTGTGACAGGGTTTCTCTGTCTCTGTTAGCCCTGCCTGTCCTAGAAATGACTTTTTTAGAAAAGTAACCCATTAAGTCCAATTACTGCTGTCCACAGTGGAGGGAGGGGAACCTGGAACACAGAAACACACCAGTAGGAGCATCCTCAACCAGCACCCTTTCCTCTCTGTGCTGGATCATGCCGAGCTGCGCTCTGCGCCGACCCTGCGCCTTGCCGAGCTGCGCCCTACGCCGACCCTGCGCCTTGCCGAGCTGCGCCCTGCGCAGACCCTGCTCTGTAACCGCAGCTGCTTTGAGTTCATCAGTCAATAGACACGTGTCTATTTTTTTAGGCGTTTTTTTTTTAAGTAGTATGTCTGATTTACTTAAAAACTTACCTTAGAATTATAAACAGGAACAGCAATGAAAAAGATTTGCATAAAAAAAAGATAAAGAGACTTGTCCAAGTATTAGCTCTCACATCATCAGGATTATCACAATCAGGATTATCGATTATAGACAGCTGGTGAGAAACAATTGTACCCTCCACTCATTCTCTATTCAGTGCTGAAGCCTACTGCGGGAAGACAGGTCTCCCATTCTCGAGCCTAGACTCCCTGTTACTGAAATCCAACTTTTCTTTGCTCCCTTCTCATACCTTTTAGGACAGCTTAGATTTTTAGTGGAAAATTGGATTTTAGCTAAGTGTTCAACATTTTATCCTTTAGTATGATTTTCATGAATGAATATTTTTGAATATTGAAGGATGTTTGTTGCACAGTTGTAGAATATTAAGAATAAACACTTTTGCCAGTCATAGGGGCACACACCTTTAATGCCAACACTTGGGAGACAGAGGCAGGCCGATCTCTGTGTGTTGGAAACCAGTCTTGTTCTACATAGCTCCAGGACAGCCAGGACTACATAAAGAAACCTGGTCTCAAAAAGAAAACAAAAACATTTTTCAAGTTTTAGAAGTTTATGACCACAGAAATTCCATCTGAGCTCTGAGTCTTGTGTCTTTAGTGATGGGGAAAAATACTCTTTACCACAATTACCTTTTATTAATTATTGTAAAGACACAAAGATCATGACATATTTCATCTATTTAATATTTATTCTTTAATATATTAGACTGGTATATTTTTCTGCATCTGCATAATTATTTATACTATATAGCACTCTATCAATAATATAACACAAAAGACATCTACAGGTAAATATTAAAATGGCAGTGTGCATGTTAATGACTAGACATTAACAAGATGATAATAATAGCCAGGTATTCATTTAATGGGAGAGTCCAGTATTTCCTGATAATCTTCCCTCCTTACATTCCTCCAGTAAAGTTTATAGCCAGCAAGAACAAATACACTAATCATAATGATCACCCCTCCAAAAACATCATAAACACTAGGAAATATGTGTAACACTAGAAGCTGTAAGACCATAGCTACCACAATCTCCAAATGTTGTACTGTGCTAACCAAAGCTGGGTGGAATTTGTCCAAGGCGTAATAAACACCTAAGAACGCTGCAGTAGAACAGAGGCATATAGCAATGAGATAGCTCCATGTTGCTCCGTCTAAAGGAATGATGGGCTCTTGAAGGACAAACATAGTAGATAATCCCCAGATTGTTCCAGTCCAACCGAAGGTAAACAGTGCGGTCCACATGCTGATCTTCTCCCTGATGGATCTGTATACTATCATAGAAAGCGCCGTGGTCAACCCGGCCATCACAGTCATTGTATACCCGAAGGCTTCCTTCCAGGCGTTTAACAGAGAATTGTCCTCATCGGCAATGTTGGGGATCATGACAAGACAAACACCTAAGATGCTGCAAACCACTGTAGCCATGTCAACATACGCCATTTTCTCATCTACAAGTAGAAAGGCTAAAATGGCACTGAAAACGGTGGTGGTGGCTCTCCACATCGTGGTCCCATTGCTCGGAGGAACTATTGAAAAGGAGGTATAAGCACAGGTGATGGAAATCACATTGCATACTCCATAAAAGAAAAGTCGTAATCTGTATCCGCTGGGCCCAAAGGGCGCTTCCTGGTAATAACACACAACTATCACGGACAAGACCTGTAAGACAGACCGGATAAAAATCAGTTCTAAGGATGGAACTTTAGAACGGTCGGAAATGAGCCTCGTGATGAGAGCCACACAGCCGTGCGCCAAAGCAGACCCAAACAGCACTAGCCACATTTTTCGGGACTGAAAAATGTTTTTTTCTGCAAAGCTCTGGAACTGTCCCATGCCACTGGCTCTTGGGTCTTCTGACGACGAAGGCTGAGTGTCCATGGTTCCAAACAGAGTTCTTCCTTTTCTTCTCATTTCACTCAGCAGACTTTTCTTTGGGTTTTCTTCCATAAACCTACCATAGTCTTCGTTGATTTCTTCATACCCATCATCCCCAGGTTGGGGATAATGAGAGGTATATTTCACCATGACTGTGTTGGGATGGATTTTCACCCGTTTTTTAATTGGATATTTTTTGGATGGAGAAGTATCCATTTCTTCAGATAACAAATCCTATTTAAAGAAAAGAAGAAGAAAAGAAAAAGAAACGTTCATTCCGTTGAAAACTGCATTGCTGTTTTACCAGTATACACTAATTCAGTGATGAATGGTAGAGATTATAACAAGAGTCTAGAAAATATAATAGGAAAAGATGATATGGCATGTTCATGATCATATACATGAAGAGCAAATGAATTTTCCACCCCTTATCACGTCTGTTGTAAACCTGTCCCAAAGTTTCATTCTGTCTGTTTTACCCCAGTTAGCTCTTTCGCTTGCTTGGTTGGTTAACTGGGTTTTTTGAAATAGGGTCTCATGTAGCCCACAATATCCTTGAATTCCTGGTCCTTCTGCCTCCACCTCCCAACTGCAAGGACTAGAGGCACATACCATATAACCCATCTCAAAAGAAAAACAAAAATAAATAAAAAGCAACTGCAGTCACACCTGGCCTGTTTATTTGATTATGTTCTAAATTGCAAGTACATAAACATGAAGTATTTTAAAGGTTTTTTTAATTGTGTATGTGGTATGTGTGTGTGTGAGAGAGAGAGAGAGAGAGAGAGAGAAAGAGAGAGAGCACGCAGATATCCTCACAAACCTGGGTCCTCCGAAAGAGCAGGAAATGCTAACCACTGAGCCATCTCATCAGTCCCCCCCAAAATATTTTACATAATAATAAAATCTAAGCCAGGTCTAGTGGCACATACCTATAATCCCAGCACTTGGTATTGTGATAGACTGTTGATTAGGAAAAATATTAATCTTCCTCCAAAATAAGGATTAAAGAAATACTGATCATAAATAATTTGCTACAGCACTATGTATAGTAAACTCTCAAATATTAGCAGTAAGTAAATTTGCCTATTTTCACTTAGGGTACACTGGGTTTACAATGCTATTCTTTCTCACTCAGTCTGCCTTTCTTTGAACAATTCTTTTTCCTTCTCAGTGACTTTTTTCTTCTACCCTAAAAGACAGTCTGGCAGTATACCTTACCAGACATGTGGAACCCACTGGCATTCTCACCCTAAAAGGGAAGAGACAACGGAGAAAAGAGGAAAATTTTTTTCCCTCATGATTCCCAAAACCTTGCCCAAGCTCACTAATTCCAGGATCTTACACCAGGACCCCAGTCAAGCCCAGTTCTGTTTGGTTGTTTTGATACCGTCTGGGTACCCGGCTGTTCTGCTTCCTCCCTTTCTTCTGAAGGTCTCTTCAGCTGGAAGAAGCCGCGGGAAATACCACCCAGGCCTCAGAGCCTCCAGGTCCCTAACTTACCCCTTCCTTGCAGTCCCTCCAGCATACCTGTCTCAAGAAATCCCAGGATCCTTTGCTTCCCATTCCCAGCCATTTTCATTTTAAAGTCATGGCTTTAGCTTCAGTATCCTCAAACTCTGGAACAATCCGCAAGAAGGAATTTTCTTCCCTGCTCCCTCACTTCAGTTGGTGACCTCACGGTCCTTCCAGATTCCCAAGCTACCAACCAGGAGATAACTCTGAAATCTCTTTGCTGTCATCACGCTCTAAACTTGCTGTCCCTCATACTGCTTTTGTCTTTGAAATATTTCTCAAGGGTTTTCTCTTTTCTCTAATTCCATGTTTGTGGCATTAGTCTAGATGAAGCTAGTGTGGGTTCCAGACTAGAACGTTACCCTGGCCTCCTGTCCGCCCTGCTTGAGTCCCAGCCCGCCCCCAAATCCCATCTGTGTCATCCTGTTGTCACATTAACCTGTCTTTGAAAGATTCAGAACAAAACTTTCCTCCACTCAAGAACCTAGAGCTCTCTACAGACCTCATTCCTACACTTTCACAGTGTACCCCTGTATCCAGCACTTAGGGGACAGGGAGACCAGGAAGTTAAGGCCACCCTCAGCTACATAGTGAGTGGAGTTGAAGCTTGCCATGGCCACATGAGATGCTGTCTCAAAAACAAGGAAGGAAAGTTAAATCCAACCTCTCTGGCAGGCACTTGGTACCTTGCTCCATGTGGCCCTGGTCTGTCCTTACCCCTTGGCATCTACGCTTTGCTGCAGGAATCTGTGTGGAGTGTGCCCTCCCCCACCCCCAACCTCGTACCACATGTGTAAAAATCATTTCCCAAATTTTTATTCCACCAGTTCCTCCTCGGCTCCAACTTTCTAAATTCTGATCATCTGTTAGGGCCTAATTCAAATTCTGTCTTGAAGAACAAGCCTCTGCCTTCTCCAGACATCCCTTTATCTAAATAATTACGGCACTTCTAATCTAATTTGTATAATGTAATCACGTGCTTCCTGCTTGGCTCAGCTCTAGGGTTTTATGTTCCTAGTTACTGTACCCAATTTAACTATGTCAATTCTCCTCCTTGATGACCAGTGATTACCTTAATGAAATTTTACATTCCATAACTTCACATTTGCTTGCTATTGTTAAAATGTTACCTCGTATCCATTCAGAGTTTTCCCCTTCCTGCTACAGGCCACATCTACAGCCCTAGGTCATAGTTAGAGAGCATGTGTAGCTTGCTATTTATTCCTCCTATTTTCTCCTTTTGGAGACCATAAGAAGAGTTTACCGGGCTATCAGGATGGCTCCGTAGTCAAGGATGCACTCCAAAGAAAGGCCAATGTCCAATCCCTGGAACTCATATGGTAGAAAGAACTGACTCTTGCAAATTCTCCTCTGACTTCCACACACATGCCATGGCACAAGTATGCCAATACCCACACATATATAATAAATATTTAAAATTGTAAAGAAAGGTTAATCTTTTTATATATAATTTATTTTTATTTTATATTCACTCCTTTTTGCCAGCATTTATGTCTCTGTGGATGTCAGAAGCCCTGGAACTGGAGTTACAGACACTTGTGACCTGCCAAGTGGGTACTAGGAATTGAACCTGGGTCCTGTGAAAGAGCAGCCAGTGCTCATAACTGCAGAGTCATCTCTCCAGCCCCAGAAGGGCTTATCTTAATTGCTTTAGTCCCCATCTATTGGGCTGTAGCTTCTCTAGTGGCAAAAAAAAAAAAATTAAAAAATGAATAAAAAAGGAAAGAACATGAGAGGGACACATGCCATACACGGACTCTTGTGTAATGGCCTATTGCTATCTAACCTAGGCCAAGCTGCACTACAGGCCTTACCTATTTAGTCAAACACAAATCTAAATGCTGTCACGAATGGACTTTGTAGATGTGATTAAAAACCCCTAACTGAGGTGTAATCCCAGCACTGGGGCAATGGAGGCAGAAACATAAGGAGTTCAGGGCCAGCCTCAGATACGATACACAGGGTGTTCAAGGCCACCCCAAGCTACATGAGACTTTGCCTCAAAAAAAGAGAAAAAGAAAGAAAGGAAGGAAGGAAGGAAGGAAGGAAGGAAGGAAGGAAGGAAGGAAGGAAGGAAGAAAGGAAAGGAAGGAAGAGAGAGAAAAGAAAGGAAGAGAAAAACAAAGTTCATGATCAGTTGAATTTAACTTAATTAAAAGATTACATGACTACATGAGTAGGGCTAACCTAGTAAGTTGAGTGTCTAAGGAGTGCTTAGTCGTTTTATGATGTCAGAGATCCAAATATTTGATGCCCTCAAAGTTCCAACCTGCCCACGGACACTACTTTTCTTTACTGTTCTTAGACAACAAAACTTTATAGTCTGTGTTTATGAGTTTCCAACTTGCTTTTAATCTCTCCTCCCTGACTACCTCTCTATAGACTTCACACTTGCTCTACAGTACCATAAGCCAGTTCCTTATGGACAGTCCCTAGGTGGTCCTGAATTTCACATTCCTATACTTGGAATTGTTTCTGTAAGTGTCTTTCTTTGTTACATATCCTTAGGTTGCAGGCATGCAAAAGCAAGGTTTTCTCAGGTACTTCCAAAGGACCTCACACTCAGGTCTCTGCTGTGGGAGACTTTAGTACCGTGGGGCTAACAATTCCCCCAGTGCCTAGCTGTCTTGGACAAAAACCAACTGTACTCACTTGGCCCCAAGAGACTCATCCTTCCTTGTCTTTCTAAACAGTGACTGGACCCATCGCGGCTCATTCTTTTCTTTCCAACTACTCTCTCTGTACTCAGAAAGAAACAAGGGGGCAAATTAAAGTGTTCCATCTAGGCATGTTTCCAGCTGGGGAATGAGAAGGCGTGCCTAAATTGAGATGCTATTGTTTTTTTAAAGGCTCTGAGCCCCTGTTGCTCATATATGTTCATCAGTTGTAGACCATCCCAAACCGCTAAGGCAAGAAAAGAAAGGGAAAAAGAAAAAATTACAATAAGGAAATGGTAGCGACCCCAGAGTGATAGCAGGGGATGATACCTGGCCTCACTGAAGGACGGAGCAAGGGTTTCTAATGCTAAAGCAGCAAGAAATACTGACCTGTGCCTTTTTCCCATTTGCTACTGGGCCTGGCAATACCAGGATTTTGAAAAGGGAGCTTTAAAAAAGATTTTTCACAAACGTTGTGTGTGTGTGTGTGTGTGTGTGTGTGTGTGTGTGTGTGTGTGTGTGTGTGTGTATGAATGACTATATGTGGCAGTTTTCAAACAGTGAGTAGATTTGGCTTGTGTGAAGGTGATGATGCCTGGTTTGAAACAGAGCAATTATGTTGTGACACTTTAAAAGTCATCCTGGCACACTAATGAATGTGTTGGCTGGCAGCTAAGAACACGCTAAAACGCAAGAGTTTCACCATTTATGTTATTTCCCTCTGTTTCCCTTGATTTCAGAGGTCGATCCCAGGGCCTCACACATGTCAAGCTACAGCCCCAGCACCAAGTCTCACAACATATACTCAGCACACCCCTTCCAGCAAAGAGCCCTTCAATCTCTGAAAAGCAGTTTTATCAATTTACATAAAATATGCTAGTCTCAGATGACACATACTTATCATCTGACAATTACTTTCTGCCTGAAAGAAAAAAAAAAATTAAGCAAAATCAATTTGCACTGAAATCAGCACCTTTAAATTCAGCTTGCTGCTGACTCTATTAAGGATAATAGAGCCATGGCTAGGAAAAATGGCAAGAATAAAATTATCTTCTTTTTTCTTTTGAAGGAGAGGCTGGAGGGGGACAGGATCTCACTGTGTAGCTCTGGCTGTCCTGGAACGTACTATGTAGTTCGGTCTGACCTCAAACTCATAGAGATCTTCCTGCTTCTGCTTCCTGAGTGTGGAGACTAAAGGTGTGTAGCACTAGGCCCAGCTAAAATCACCTTTTGTATTTTATATTTTATAGGTATATCCATGGTTAAATCATTGACTTATTGTATTGATTACATGCTAAATAAGTGTAAAACAAATTCTTGTGTTGCTGATGTACTTGGGCTGCTTATCATTTACCTAAGTCTTATGAAAGAATATCAAACATCCCAGTGAGCTCAAAGATGTCCTCCAATCATCCTAGATAAGTAAGAATCTCTGAACAAAAGGAAGAAGGAGGAGAAGGAGAAAAAGGAGGAGGAGGAAGAAGAGGAAGAGGAGGAGGAGGAGGAGGACATACCCCAGGAGCAGTAGTGTATTCTGAGCCCTGAAACACTGCATGCACCACCTGCTCCCATCTGCTCTGTTCTTCCTGCTGTTTATCTCTGTGAGCACCAAGCCAGAATTCTCAAACCCCACTCTAGGCCAAAGTCCAGAAATGCTACAGTGCATTAGTCCCAAAATTTTACAGATTTGATTTGTTTTAATCATAACTGATTCTTCACATAACAGAATGATGTTATAATTTTTAAAAGTCACAATTCAGTCATCTCTTTCCATATACTGTATTTCAGTAAAATCCCAAAGACCATTAAGAAATGGTCATTAGATGCCCTCTTATTTCAGACCACATTGTAAATCACATTTTTAATTAAATTTCACAATACCTGGTAGGTAACATAATATACATAGACATATCAAAATCACAGTACACCAATCACCATACTCTATTTATGTAGAACACATACACACTGCAAAGGTGAAAAGACTTCATCAAGTCCCCATCATTGCCAAGGACTCTGTGCATTAACGACAAGCATTGTGTAGTCCATGCCATCATAAGTTAGCTAGCAACATGGATCAGGATTTTATATGTGTGAGTTCTCCCAGCCATGCCAATCCCAGTAATAGAACCTAAGGAGATCATCAGTAGGCATATAAAATGCACACATGAGGGTAGTCACCTTGCTTCTCTTTATTTGATAAAAAATTAGAAATAACGTAATTACCCATTAGTGGAGAGGAGCCTAAAGGAAAATACTAAATGATAATACCTATGTATATATACCGATATAAAAATAATTATGTCATATTATTGAACCAAAAGAAATTTATAAAAGAGTACTTATGGGATGGGGTTGTTCATTTGGAAAAGTGCCCAACATGCATGAAGTCCTGGATTTGATGCTCAGCGCCACATAAACCAGACATGGCAGCTCAGCCCTGTAACCCCAGCACTCTGAAGGCCAACGCAGGAATATAGGGAGTTCAGTGACATCCTTGGCTATGAAGAAAGTCTGAAGCCAATATGAGATACACAGATTTTTTCACTAAAACACACACACACACACCCCTAAAGAATATTCATGATCGGGTTCTATTTATATAAAATAATTCATATGTATGTGCATACATGCATATGTACTTATTTTTTTATTTTTCTATATAAGTATCTATTTAAAATCTGAAAAAGTTTAACCTACTTTCTTAAGAAGAAAAACATATATCATTACTGTATTTTAGTCTGACAAGTCAGCCGAGGAGCCAGCATAATTCTTGTATATCTGTGCCATCTGTGGAAGGAAAGCTGTGGGTAAACAGACCACTTTACAGGGGAAATATGAATGGGTGGTGTCTAGAGCTCAAACCAAAACAGGCAAATGACTGCAAACTGTGGGCAATGCCTTTGTTATTGCTTTTGAAAGAATCGTGTGTGTGTGTGTGTGTGTGTGTGTGTGTGTGTGTGCCTGTGCACGCGCTTGCATGCGTGCATTATGGTATTTTCATGACAGGCTAAAAATATATGTAGATTCCAAATGGCAGCACAGAATCTAACATCATTACCATTGGCTTTTCTTACATAAGTTACCGCCCCATAAATCTGCATGTTAATGTGGGAAAACATGACCTGAACAGATGGACCGCATGCTGTTCTCTAAGGTATGCACAGATTTCCGATGCTCTGGTCCAGGAGTGGAGTCAGCACTAAACCAGAAGATAATGTCATCCATCTCTTCAGACTGCGACTTCAGAAGCTGCTCATAGAAGCGATGTTTCCCTCTTCAGAAATAGAGTGGTATTTTTATGCTTTAATGCAATGTGTTTCTAACACATCAGAGAAAGGAGGTGGGAAGGTGGTTCAGTAGGCAAAGGTGCTTGCTACCAACCTGACTCTCACAAGTGTGTTATGACATACACTAAATAAATGCCATAAAAAGGTCTTCAGAGCAAAACACACAGAAGGGTATTTGTGGTCCTAGGGATGTTGGGTGAATGGTCCTTGAAGCTTAACCGTGTTTGGAGAATCCTCCATCCATGGCCCTCAATTGGCTGCCCTTCCCTTGATCCCCCATGTTTCTTATGGAGGTCAAGTCCCTGGGGTTGACTCACTGTCCAGATCTTTATTTCTGCCTCCTTAGCTCTCCATCTCTCATCACCCAAGAGCCTACTTTTATCTGAGTATCTTCATTGATACCGTTTATAAGTAGACGTCCTTGGGCTTGAAGATCCAGTAAAGGGTTCTCACAAGTAATTAGCACCTTTGAGATTTTAATTTCTTGGTCCACAGCTCTCTTATTTATTTACTGTTGTGAAGAAGGCTGGCAGAACCAGCAGGATGGAGTCTTGGGAAGATTTGGGTCAAGGAAGTGGCTGATGGGGTCAGGACAATGGTTACATCAAAGGAGAAAGAGCAAATAAATAGAGTGAGGATACCAGGAGCCGGATTCCCATCATAAGAAAACACATGAGATAATGGGGGCTGGACACTCACTTGGAGAAGCTTCTCTCTAACGACCTGTTCCTTCCCTGGGCTCTGGAACACTTGGTTCTTGGGATGTTGTAGCAGTCCTGGACAAACTATCACTCTGGGCTGTGTGCACATGTAAACATAGCCCCTGATAAACTCTCACCACTCCCAAGAACGAGGATGCTGACTACTTTTTTTTTCTTGATATCTTGAAGGTCCTACCTCAGAACCAGACTCAACAAATGCTGGTAGATCAGGAACTCTCTGGCCTAGCTGGCCTCACGTTTAACTGTTGGCTTTTAATCCTCTATCAAACCAGCTGATGCATGCCTTTGTCTCCAGTCTAACTCTCCCATAACTCCTGACTCTGGAGTAATAGGAGAATTTGGCTTAACAGCCTCCCTCACACTCACTCTCCCTTCAAACCGTCACTCCTGTTTAGAACAGTGGCTCATCCAGCAACAGACAGAAGACAAAGGTAAAGCAAATGTCATCAGAAAAATGGGTCACAGAGTTTGTTCCTTTTATCAGGCTCTTAAAGAGTCCAGTAAAGCTGCTGACTGACAGTGTGGTGTCTTAAATAAAAAACAACTCACTCCCAAGTCACTGATTATATGCAGTCAGGAAGTGACTAAACACACTCCAGTAAAATGTTAGCATGAGGACTGAGTCCATATGCAATCATAAGAGAAATAGTGTTTATGTGCACATAAAGTGTTATACTGCATTGGTTCTGTACAGCAACAATTATGTGAACCTAGAGTAAACCGTGCACCAATATAATTTTATATACAAGCCATTATTTTTAATTATGTGTGTACATTAACATTTATAGAGCAAACTAAAATTTTAATCAAGAGTCAGAAACAAGTTCCATGATCTCAGCTGGTCTCTGACATTTCCCTCCAAGTGAGGATATTTCCTGGGTACAAACCTGAGGGGAAAGGAGCGAGAACTGGCAAAGAGGAAACAGCAGTGGCCCTGCCGGCACTGCGATGTGTCAGTGTGTAAGAACAGCACCGTGGGGCTGGAGAGATGGCTCAGCGGGTAAGAGCACTGACTGCTCTTCCAAAGGTCCTGAGTTCAAATCCCAGCAACCACATGGTGGCTCACAACCACCCATAATGAGATCTGATGCCCTCTTCTGGTGCTCAGCACGGAGCCCAAGCAAGGCTTTTATAAGCAGCACAGCTCTAACATGCTGGGGAAAGCCCAGTTAGAAAAGGCTTCTGCTCTTCCCTCTTGCCTTACCGCAGACCCCGTGCCACCAGAAGGTTACATTTCTGTTCAGACCATCGGGAAGCAAAACTTCCTGGAGCACATAACTGAGATAGGTCTGATCCTCGTTGTGAGAACCATAGACCCTAAGATTGCTCGGTACATTGGTGTTGGCAGAGATCCGCCAGAAGGTCTCAAGGATGGATAGCAACACTGTCTATCCAAGTTGAAAAGCATCAAGAAACTTAGCCATCTTTGTGAATTAAAATATTTTGAAAATAAACTTTATAAGCTTCAATTAAAATTGTGTTTGATTACAGGATGTATTTATGCCTCTCTATATATTCTCTTGACTTTATTAAGCCTACTTCTTTGAGGAGATACAAATCGTGTGCAGGGCTTTTTTTTTTTTTAATAATTTATGGTTTGTGTGCTGTGAGCACAGCTCAGTAGTAGAGTGTTTGCCCAGTTTGTGTCACATCCTGTGTCTCATCCCTGACAGGACAATTTTTTTAGTTATGATTTGTAAATGTGCTAACCTTCCTGTTAGACTGTCTTTCTTCCTACAAAGTCATGTAAGAATGTCCATATGTGACTTCGAAGGATAACTGGGCCATGAGAGCAGAGCTCTTGCCACTCCCGTGCATGGGGCCACACCATGGGGCCACACAAAAGACTATCATCTATGAACAGAAAGCAGACCTTACCAGATACCTAATTTTCTAGTGTCTTAATCTTGATCTTCTCAGCCTTCAAAATGATGAGAAACAAATTTCTATTGTTGATTAAAAGCCATCCATTTTATTATGGCAGCCTGAAGGAACTACCATTGTCCAAATACTATCTTTAAAAAAAAAAAAAAAAAAGATTTTAGGAGCTGGAGAGATGATTCAGTGGTTAAGAGCACTGACTGCTTTTCCAGAGGACCTGGGTTTGATTAGCAGCACCCATGGCAGCTCAGAACTGTCTGTAACTCCAATTCCAGGGGATCTGGCACTTTCACAGACATACATGCAGCCAAAACACCAAAGCACAGAAAACAAAGATTGTGGTGTGTGTGTGTGTGTGTGTGTGTTTGTGCAAACACACACACACACATGGGCCCACATGCCTGTCTGCCTGTCTCCCTGTCTGTCTATGTATGCCACATGTCTGCAGGTGTGCACAGAAGTCAGACAGCAGCATCAGATGCCTGGAGCTGGAGTTACAGGTGATAATGACACAGACGCTAGCAACCAAACTCAGGGCCTCTGGAAGAACAGTAAATGACATTAACCACTGAGCAATCTTTCCAGACCCCAGAGACTATTTTAAATATTTTCTTAAAGATTTATTTGTCTATTTTTATACAAATACATCATAGCCCTCCACAGACACACCAGAAGAGGGCATCGGATCCCATTATAGATGGTTGTGAGCCACCATGGAGTTGCTGGAAATTGGACTCAGGACCTCTGGAAGAGCAGTCAGTGCTCTTAACCACTGAGCCATCTCTCCAGCCCCTAATATTATTTTTATGTTATTTGAAATAGAAGTTATTAACTCCTATTCTGTCAGCTGTATTTAAAAAAAAATCGGAGTGACCGTTGTTCTATGTTCAGAGTTGGCCCCTCTGCTTGATTCTACTTGCTCCCAACAAGCTAGCTACCTGAAAGGCTCACCAGCACAGATAGATAAACCCTTTTAGAGCATGCTCAGAAACAGAAGTGGTGACTAGAGAAATACAATGTGATTACTATAACAAGGTATCCATAAAAGAAAAACAAGAATAGCTAGTACATACCTAGACTGATATACAATCCAGCTAAAAACACAGAAACACAAGGGAACAGGTGGATGTCCACGTTGCCATTTAGATGAGAAAGATGCAAATGCTCCCTGCAGTGCAGTGCGACACCACCACCTGATGCATTAACTCTGTTTAGGAATTTACCACAAGGAAACACCACTGTTACATAGTTATACTAAGCTGCCAGTAAGCTAAATGTGCACAAGATGTTGACTGTTTGAAACCTTAAGATCATGTTCTGATGAAAAAACATTTTCTTTTGAAAAATAGAAGAATCAGGGTACATGGCTACAATCTCAGCACCTGAGGCTGAGGCAGGGAAAGAGAGACAGCAAGGCCAGCCTGACTATGGAGTAAGACCTTGCTTCAAAAATCAACCAACCAACAGAACAGAAAAAAAAATCATAACCCTACTTATGATACATTAAGTTCATTGTATATAATGTTATATTTCTAAAGTTAAAATGTATCTTAAAGTTGATACATCTCACAGTCATTGTTATGAATGTGATAATCTGAAAATATTTATTTCAAATTAACATCTGTGGTGGTTCCTACAGACCTGGACTGACTAGAAGGATTTTATTTTATAATCTGATCTTTTTATTTCTTATAATCAGTGTTGTTTTTAAATATATCCTCTGAAAACAATGAAGTTGTTATTCTCAGAGCTGTAGGGTTAGTTCAGCAGGTTAAGGCACTTGCCCACCAAGTCTGATAACCTGAGTTCAGTTTCCTGGACTCCTGTGGTACAGAGAGAGAACCATCCCCGGCAAGTTGTCCTTTGACCTCCATACAGGTGTTGTGACACCCCTCTCCCCAGTAAAGAACTAAATATTTTTAAAAATTGTTATTCTCATTAGTCTAGTCCAAAATGATCTTAAACCCTGAAAAGAAAATAATACAGAATAATTCAACAATACCCAAATAATCGTTCTTTTGTTTTGGAAAATATATTACATTGATCCATCATGTGTGGTTGCCAAAAGGCATTTGACCAGCCTTATATGTATACATCCTTGTGAATGGGTGGTTCTCCTTTTAGAAACATTCTGACATAAGTTCCCATTTTGGCTAATTAGTGCTCTTAGACACATTTTCTTCCAGCTACATTAAAAATACTCTAAAGGATAGCTTTTTTTAAAATTGCATGCTAACAGTTTTAAAATATTACAAACTACATTTAAAGTAAAAACACTGTAAGTGGATTTCCAAATGTTAAATATATCACATTGGAAGACTCAGATTAAATAGCATAATGCCTCTCTTAGAAGATGTAGATAAATATGGATTAGAAATCAATAATCATTAATTCCATTCCATTTTCTGTCACTCCAACCCAGGGCCTTGCATGTATTAGAAAAGTGACATTATTATTTTTATTATTCAATGTGCAAAATAGTTTACAACTAGTAATGAGCTACATTTAAAAAGAAAATAAGAGAATAAATCTGGGGTTTAAAGCATCTTTTTGGTAAATTACAAATGAATCATTTGCAAATTCAAAACTTAAAACAATGTTCCCATGAGAAGATGCTTTTATATATGAAAAGCAATAGAAGCAGATGCATGCTTGTAATCTCAGAACATCAGAGGATAAGGATGACTATGTTGTATATAGAGAAATGCAATGCTGATATAAATGCCAAAAAATATAACAGAAGTATTGTAATACGCATGGGGATGTCCCAATCAGTGGGGTGCTTGCCGAGCAAGCATGAAGACCTGAATTCAGATCCCCATCACCCACATGAAAGCCCACAGTAGCACAGATCTGAAACCCTAGTACTGAGGGGGAGAGGGATGACAGGTCGATTCCTGGAGCTCACAGCCACTCCAGCCAATGGTAAGCTCCAAGTTATGTGAGAGACGCTGTTTCCAAAACTGAGCTGAACAGTGATGGAGACAAGCACCCAGCATCCTCCATCCCCTTACACACCATGCACACCATGCATACGCACACATATACACATATGCACACATATACACCTATGCACACACCTATGCACACACCTATGCACACCCACATGAACATGGACTCACTCTGTGATGGCAGTGTCGATTGTCAACTTAACAACAAGTAGAATTACCTGGGAGATGGGCCTCTGCGGATACCTATTGTTGTCTATGGGATACCTATGGATATCTATGGTTGTCATGGTTACAGTAGTTGAGATCAGAAGGCCCACTACTGTAAAGGCACCATTCCCTGCTCAGGTCCTGGACTGTGTACGTGGAGAAAGGAAGCTGAACAGATGCCTGAGCCCGCTCTGGATGTGATGGCACCAGCTATGTTAAACCCTCGCAGCTTTGACTTACCCGCCACGGTCACCTGTGATTTGAATTATAAGCTTAAATAAGTTCTTTCTCCCTTAAGTTGATTTCTTAAGATACTACATCCTAGCAACAGTTAAAGAAACTCTCATACACATACACACCATTCAAATAGAAATTATATATATGTATATGTGTGTGTATTCTATACAGCATAATACTATAAACAAAGTTAACAAAATTAAAAAGAAAAAATGTGGCAGCATAGCCTTTAATCCCATGAAGCAGATTTCTGTAGTTCAAGGCTGGCACGGTCTACATAGGAAACTCTAGCTAGGCCAGTCAGAAATACATGATGAGATTTTGTTTCAAAAGTACAACAAACAGAATATGGTACTATACAAAGAGTTTATATGAATCAAAAAGTAAGTGAGCATGCCAATAGAAAAATAAATATATGAGTAAATAAGTCGCAAAGTGAGAAATATTGCTAATGAATAAATGAACAAAATTTTTTCCTCTCTACCCAATTAGAAAAACCCTTTAGCAATTGATAAGACCTGTTTTTGGCGAAAGGATGAGTCTACTGAAATTCAAATTTACCATTTATAGTAGCATATGTTCATCTATTTTTAAAGGCACAATTTGTAAATACAGGTTGCCCAATAAATATTCCTTAAATGTGGTGATTTTGGAAATGTTTAAAAGAGGAAATAAAAAATATTTGAACAAATTAATGTCTCAAATGTATCAAAATTAAAATATCCATCATTTGGACCACAAATTTTACTTCAAGAATTTTGTTATAAGACTATATATACTTGCCAGGCATGGTGGCGCACTTCTTTAATCCCAGGCAGAGGCAGGTGGATTTCTGCCAGCCTGGTCTACAAAGTGAGTTCGAGGACAGCCTGGGCTATACAGAGAAACCCTGTCTCAATAAATAAATAAATAAATAAATAAATAAATAAATAAATAAATAAATAAATAAATAAATGAAAATAGTATATACTTAAGATGGGTGTGGTGACACATTTTTAATCCCAGCACTAAGGAGGCAGAGGCAGGAGAATATCTGAGCTCAAGGCCACCCTAGTCCACAGTGTGAGTTCCAGCATGGCCAAAGTTACTTAGAGAAACACTATCAGAAAACAAAACAAAACAAAAAAGATTGTAATTAAACAAGTGTGTGTTTGTGCAAAGAGGTTATATTCACACGGAGCAATTTAAGTGTCCATCATTACATGAATAGCTTTTTAAAATGGAGCATCTATAAATACAAAGAAACAACATTCAGCCTTTAAGAAGAAAGCAATTCTGTCCTATGAAAAATACAAACGAGATACTATGCTGAGTAAAGAAACCAACCACAAACACTGTGTGGTCCCACTTATGTGGAGTACATGAGATGGGCAAAGTCATAGACAAGATGGGAACAGATGTTACCAGGGGCTGGGGAGCAAGGAGAATTAGGGAGTTACTAGTCTATCTGCATTGACGTTTCAGTCACATGAATAAACGCAGAAATTGCTGTACATTGTGCCTCTAGTCAGTCCTAATGCATTATCATCCGTCTAATCTAATGCATTTAAATCTTTGAGAAAATAGATGTTTACCATATCTTTTTTCCCTTAGAGTTCTTTATTTATTTTTATTTTATATGTAAAGATGTTTGCCCGTATAGATGTATGTGCACCTGGTCCATACCAGGTGCCCTCTGAGGACAGAAGAGAGCATAGATCCCCTGCAATCGAACCTACAGGGACTTGTAAGCTGCAATCTAGCGACTGAGAATCAAATATAGGTCCTCTGCAAGAAGGGCAAGCACTCTTATCTGCCAACATCTCTAGCTGTGTTCTTAAGATACTTAGGCCAGGCATTAGGCCCGCCATGGTAGTGCATGCTTGCAATCTCACCTTCTGGGTGATGAGGGTAAGAGGATCAGGAATTCAAGGTCATCTTTGTCTACATACCAATTTTTAGGCCAACTGGGGAAGTCTAAAAGAATCTGTCTAAAAGAAAAAACATAGAGCATTTGCTGGGCTTGGTAGCACATATCCATAATCCCATGCAATCCCAACACTTTGAAGGCTATGGCAGGACAACTTTGCATTTGAGGCCAGTGTGGGAATCAGTGAGACTCTGTCCCAAAACTGTGAACAAACATAAAAGCTGTCCGCAGAACTGTCTTTAACAGGGTTCTCAGCCTTCCTAATGCTGAGGTGACCCTAAGCCATAAAGTTATTTCATTGCTATTTCATAACTGTAACTTTGCTACTGGTCATGAATCTTAATGTAAATATCTGATATGCAGGATATCTGATGTGTGACTACCCCAAAGGAGTTGCAACCCACAGGTTGAGAACCACTAGTCTATTCTAACAAAATGTTGAAGATAAGTGTTCAATAATTACAAGATTACCAAAAACAGAACAGACAGAAGAATGGTCCATCTAAAAGTACATGTGTGCTCACACAAAAGAATTTTTGTATTTCTTGATTACCTAAATTTCTTTAAATAAGCATGCTTTCTTTTGTCTTTCAGTCGATTGATTGTTTGATTGATTGATTGATTGATTGATTGTGTCAGTGAGAAGCCCACATAAGGTCTCTTGAACGCTGAGTGGATGCTCTACCACAGAGCTACACTCCCAGTCCCTCTAATACAGCATTCTCTGGAACGTTGGAACAGATGATTATGAAAATTAATTGTGCTGTAGAGTCCAGAAACTCAAGAGGAGTCAAAAAATAAATAAAAAAAGATAAGTCACAAAAGGTTCTGGGAAATGTGTGGCTTGTGGTACATGATAGCTTTGAAAAGAGATGAGCATTATGTTTGTAGGTATATACTCATACATATATCCTTCACATGCATGCACATACATTAGGGCCGGTGTGCTTGCTCACAGTGTGTACTTTTAGGAAATCAAGCAAGCTGGGTTTTATCTCTTCTTCCAAGTTGAACCACATTTCCCTGCAGTGTTTCCCTCAGGAGACCACGCTCAACCCATCTGTGAAGAGTTTCAGTGTCTAGCCGGCTCCGGCCTGGCCGCTTGCTTTGGCCATGAGTTATTTTTTGGCAAAGGTGCAAAATAGGAAAATATGGCTGGCATAGGCCCAGGAAGTCGTAGACCTGGGCACGAGGAGCTTCAGCACCACGGACACAGTCAACTCTGCTCAAAGCCATTTCCCGAAAAGAGCCCGCAGACTTGGCCCACTCCGCGCCTGCCCCCTCACCCTCCCGGCCTGGTGTGAGACTGTCTAGGAGCTCCTCAATCCTCGGGACGGGAAGTTGCTCCTGCTCCTACCAGAGCCTGGTGACAGCCTGGGTAGTGACGTGGATCTGCGCAGCGCCCCCAGCTGCCCCAGGAAGAGTGAGTGTTCTTCCTGCCAGTTCCCGCGACCCGTCTTCCCCCATGAGCTAAACGGTCACACACTGCGTAAAATTCTAAACCTAGAACCAATTCCGTCAAGAAAATCCGCATTTTGTTCTACGTGGATAGATGAGATGAAACTGACTTGCCAGAGCCTCCACCTCCACACTCTGGTCCTTCCTCCCTATCGAGTCAAGAAACAGGAAAATCTCAACCCATCTAATCTGGAGTTCAAGACTCAAAAGACACAAGACAGGAAAGTGATGGCAAATCCAAAATCTTTGTCAGACTCCTAAAACCACCCAGTAATTTTTCGAAAGTTGCATTCGCAATCACTCCTATGACGCCACAAGCACTCGCCGAGCTTGTGTGGGCTCCGGGGCCAAAGAAGGGACAAGCCCTGACCTTCATCATGCGACTGGGGTTGGGCCCACACAAGCAACTGTGTCAGGCCCGAGGATGGTGCTGACTATCACCCCGCTGTTCCTGTTCTCCAGGACAGCAACGGGGAGAAGTGGGCACTGGATGGCTTTTCTGGCGTCCTGCAGAGACGCGCGCTCCACCGAGGTCTATCAAGTAGGCGGGGCGCTTGACGGGAGCCTACCTTACCCCAAACGAGGCGCCCTACGGGTCACTTGCCACCGACGTGGGGCTCGGTGCGCTCCCTCTTCCCGACGGGGCCAGACGGCTGAGTCCCGCACCGCCCGCTGCTGCCCACCCGCCACCGGCTCAGTTACCTGGAAGTCGCGGCTAGGCCGGTGCGCCGGGGGCACTAGCGGACTCCCGCGCTCCTGGTCTGGCCTCCCTAGCCAGCTGAGGCCGCCGCGCGCTCGGCGGGGACCACTGCAGCCTGGACTGCCAGGGGCGGCCAGCAAGGAGAGGGGCGCCAGACGCGGGCACTGCGCCTGCGCTCTCCGCTGCCCCAACCCCCCACCGCAGGCGCTGCGGGAGTGGAAGACGGCAGGAGACCACCAGGATGTTTGCTTAGACCTGGGGACTGGCCCTCCCCGAGAGGCGTGAGCGTCCCAGGCAATGGAAGCTGCCAACGCCCTGGGGCGGAGAGTGGGGGCAGGCGGGGTTGGGGGGGGTGGGGGGGGCTCTTAGAAGCAATCGACTGCCAGCCAGGGTGACTAGGTCCTCTGGGAAGAGATGAGGAAGCATTCTCCATTCATTTCTATCTGGTTGTAAGAACTAAAAATTATTTCTTGATATTTGAAGTGGTGACAGTATCGATAAACCTTGGGACAGAATAATCTTGGGATATCCCTGAGTCCTGACCGTTTTACCCAGGTTTTGCAAGATGGGAGAAGTCTTGACAATGCAAATGTTTGTATACCCCAATCCCCAAAGCTAAATGAACACACTCTTAAAAACAAACCAAGTCACCAAGGCAATGAGAGTCCAGGAGACAGGCTGGAAGACCATGACTGTAGATTAGGTAAGAAACAATCAGGCCTGAATTATGGTGCTAACTATGGAAAGACAAGTGTCTTCTGCCAGATTTTTCATAGTCTGTTTAGATCCCTTTCTGTCCTGCTCTGACTCAGGACTCACCTTGATGGATGAAGCCAAGTGTCTTCTAGCTTTTGGATAGTGTGGGCAAGTGAGAGACACATGGGAAACAGAGTTACTGTTATCCACGTCTTCATCTCAAAGTCAGAACCCAAATCCTCTGGTAGAGTTTTGTGTTTGCACACCTGACCACTAGCTGTCCTCCTCCTTCAATCCTGGATGGCTCCCAGAGGGTTCTTTTACATATCACATACATATACAAACACAAACATACACACACATATACACATACTCACACGCACACACACAAACACACATATACACACATACTCACAAGCACATACACAAACACACACCTTAATGGATGAAGTCAACTGTCTTCTAGCTTATGGATGGTGTGAGTATATGAGACACACGGGAAACACATACACACATATGTACACATATACACACATATGCATACAAATACAAACACACACATACACACATTTACATACAAATACACACACATACATACATACATATGCACACACATACCATACCAGCTTTTGTTGTGCAAACCTTGTTCCTTAATTTGAAACTATTGGTTGAATAAAGATGCCTATAGCCTGTAGCTGGGCAGAAGAGAGGTTGGCAGGGCTTCGGTTCCCTGGCTTGGGGTCTGAGGCAAAGACCAAAAGGAGAGAGGAGGAAGCCCCCATGGGGTAGGTGGATTGAGAGGACCAGCCCAGTTGGAGTAGGAACAGTCCTGGCAGAACATGGCAAGTGTCAGGATTCTTTTTTGGGGTTTTTTTGTTGTTGTTGTTGTTTTTTTTTTTTTTTTTTTTTTTTTTGGTTTTTCTAGACAGGGTTTCTCTATGTAGCCCTGGCTGTCCTGGAACTCACTCTGTAGACCAGGCTGGCCTTGAACTCAGAAATCCGCCTGCCTCTGCCTCCCGAGTGCTGAGATTAAAGGTGTGCACCACCACGCCCGGCCAAGTGTTGGGATTCTTGACAGAAAAGTAGACAAAAGAGCATAGAGGGCTGATATCTGCCCAGCTCTAATGCATTAAGGCTTATTATGAATATAAAGGTTTTGTGTCTTTTTTCTGGGAACTAAATGATCAAAGGTGGGATAGAAAACCCCAAATAATATTAACTCCAACATACACACAAACACACACACACACCTTTTAGAAATAGTCTCTTTATTCAAGACATTATAATGGATTTTAGTTCATTGAGGTTGGCAATATTTTAAAAACTTGGGAGCCCAGTTGGTGGTAATAATTTCAGCATTTGGAAGTTGGAAGCAGGATATTGAGTTCAAGGCCAGCATCAGTTATATAGAAAGATTCTTGTCTCAAAAAATGAACGGCTGAGAATTTAGTTCAATAACAGAATGCTTGCCTGGCACGTAAAAAGCCTTGGGTTTAGTCCCAGCACAAGTAAGTTAATCAGTTAGTTAGTTCTAGAAGATGAAATGTCTCCTATAGCCATCTTGATGGTCCCTGGGGCTTCAGCATCCATTGTGCCAGGTGATCTATTATGGCCACATAGCCTATGGATGTCAACAATAGTTTGAATAGACCCAAGAATAGAATTCTGACCATCTTGTTACCAATGTGTTCACAATAGACTGAGAACCACCTAAGTGTCCAGCATAGGAGAACTTGTGTGTGTGACTTGGAGAGGGGACATTTCTAGAGCCTCACAGTGTAGTACTCATTCCTTCCCAGCTGCAGCAGACTGCTTTTGAATGGGTCAGTATTCTCAGGGCACTCTTAGATTCCTGGCACAGCATCTGATAAATGTGCTTATGAAGAAGCTGCCGAGTGAGGCAAGCATCCATGGAGAGTCTCCAGCTGTTTCTCCCAAAGAAGATCAAAAAGGACACTGGTCATTAAGTTACCCCTAGTACAACAAATCAGTTTGTTCTAAATCCAGGATCTGACTTTTGTTTGTTTGTTTGTTTGTTTGTTTGTTTCTCGGGCTTGTAAAAAAACAAACTGCTTGCCTGGTTTGAGTTTTTTCCCTACTCATAAAAGAATAAATAGATAGATAGATAGATAGATAGATAGATAGATAGATAGATAGATAGATAGATAGATAGATAGAGCAACTAAAAAATAAAACCACTAAAACAACCCAAGGCAATATCACAATATCACAGCAAAAGTTACCCAAAGGGATCCCCAGGCATGGTTGTTTGCAAATAGAATTAATGTCCAAGTAAACACCTGCTAGTTCTGAATACAAATGAGACCAGGACAGGCAGCCTCCCATCTTTTACCCTTTCTAAGGGGAAGGGTCATTTGCTGTCCACACAGGCATTCATTCTGTTGATCTGGGTAAGACACAGAGAAACACAAGGAACCACGAGAGCAGTCTGCAGGATTTGGCAAAGGTTTTGTTTCCCTTTGAAGAAACGAGGAGAGGAGAGCCAAAAATGGGAAAGAGACAGAAAGAGGCTGACATGAGCTGACTGTAGGAGCAAAGACTTCCTGAGGGTTTTGAGAGTGACGTTAGGATTTAGCACGGCTGTCATTTTCTAAGTGACACTCGATCCTGAGAGATAGGAAAGGAGGATTTTTAGACATTCTGTTGAGTTCATGGACTTCTCTTGTACTAGAACCCTAAGAGCTTTTCTTTGCAACTGTCAAAAATTCACACTAAACCGACTTTAAGGAAAGCAATGTATTTGGTATAAGAACTGGGGACTCCAAGGATAAGTATTGAGAGAGCCCTCAGGGCTTCGGACACTACCATTAACACAGAGTCTCCTTTCCTCTGTCTGCCCTTAAGTAGTTATTTCTTCCTACATCCCCCTTTTCTACAGTTCTAGTTTCATTTCTGTATCTG